>NC_043974.1:16059265-16324265 GCF_902148855.1 Sphaeramia orbicularis | reverse complement strand
TTTTGGTGGTGATCGGAGGGGCACTGATCTGCCTTGGCGGAGGTCTGCGCTCTCTGAGTGCTTTTCTAGTTTAATTTTTTTTTTGTGTGTAGTTGTAGTTACATGGTTCCATTTACAAGATTGTAAAATTACTCTGTTATGCAGTGCTTGATGAAGTTTAGCATTTTAGCATATTTGCCTGTAGCTCCACCCCTTTTGTCCAAATATGGTCACAACATGGTGACAGCAAAATCATAATCAAGCACTGATTAAATTCAGTCTTTCTCTCTCTCCTTATTTTAACACTTCCTCTGAGATCATTTTCTTGACCCTAACCTCAACCCTTTTTCTAGTATAGAACCATACTTATAAAATTATGTAAACATCTTCCATACTAGATACACATAGAAAAATAACATTCTACAACATACAAAAAATAGAATGAATGTTCTGTGCAGTGGAATATAATCAGCCCCTTGTACTCAGAACACCTCATTATTAATTTACTTGCTCTTCAGTAACTGTAATAGATTAAATTCATTAAATTTAATGACATTATATTATTACTTGTAACTAGCAACTCCCCGACACTGTGTAGCTTATCTGTGTTTACCACTGAAAATAATCGTCATCATTCATTTATTGTAAACAGATAACTAAGATTCATACATGAAATCTTACAGATCAAGCAGCTCCACACACAAATATTTTTGGTTCTGAAACATGAATAAAAAATCAGATCAAAACCAGACTTAACCACATGGTGTGCACCATGATCCTAATTAGTGAATCTCAGTAAGTGAATCAAGTTTCTTTATAGTTGTTCAGCATAGTTGGTGATACATAATGAGGCAAAGCTGCAAAATAAATGCAGCATTTTTACATAGATAATTGGGTGACCAGAGATTTAGTTTCAACCAATTATTTTGTCTGGTGATCTAAAACAAAGCAATCAAATAATCGCCACCCAGTACGGTGAGAAATCCCCAAGTGAGGCAGCTGAAGGATAATGGTTGTATGTGTAGCTTTTTGTTAAATTGTTCAAACTGATTCTTCACACTTTGGTAATATCTTCTCCAGAGGGCTGTATATGTTTTTGTTCAGAATCAGTGAAAAGGATGAGAAATTTGTTGTATAAAATAACACTTTACAGTAAAGAGTGTGGCTGTGAGTGGTTGTATGAGGATAAAAACAGTATTTTCTCCTTTGATTAGTCGTTATAAATGTTGGTCAGTAGTGATGGGAAAGAATCATTTTAACCCATAAAGACCCGAGCAGCCACTGGTGCCCAAAAGCATCTGCTGATCTTAAATGTTTAATCACTTCTGAACCACTGAACCTATAGACATGTTGAAATAATTGGTGTAAAATACAGTTTGTCATCTTTTCATGGGCATCAGATATGACAAATTTGAACATTCAAAGGCTCCATAGTTACCGTGGAAACACAGTCATCTTCTACAACATTGATTCACCAGTAAAACCCATTGAGTTGGATCAATGACAGTGGATGGACACACTTGGTTTATGTTTAGCTAATGATATCTTCTCTGAAAAAGTCACTTTTTATACAGTTTTCTCTATTTCTGATATAATAACCCTCCACTTTAGTCTGATCTTTAATGATCTGTGTTGATTTTAGGTTGTAAAAGTTGCAGGTTTGTGGTTGGACCAGAGGAAATGGATCAGAGGAAATGGACACAGATTCATGAGTCATTTTAGGGAGTCAGGTAAAAAAATCCAAGATCAGTGAATTAAATACAGGAAAATACCTGATTTTCACAGAAAAATGCAAAATACAGAGGATAATAATAATGATAATATAATGATATAAAAATCACTTAAAGGAGTGATATTTTGCTTTTTTAAATGGAATTATGCATCTCTGTTGCAAGGTTATAATAGTTTTGGATTTTTCATTATAGTTTAGTCTTATTTACTTTTGACTTTTTTTTCTCTAATTCAGTTAGTTTTAATTAGTTTTTAGAGCAGGTTTGCTAGTTATTAGTTTTCATTTTTTTCTAAATGCTTAGTTTTAGTTTAGTTTTAGTATGCATTTAAGTTTTGTCGTATCTTTTATCTTCTTCGTCGTCATATTCAAATAAATCCCAGACAGGACTCTGCTGTTTTCTCCCAACTTTAGTCTCCATGTTTCCAGGTAGAGTGGGGAAGAGAAGATGACTCTAAACGACAAGTGACGACAAGTGACGGACCGTTAAATAAAATAAAATAAAATAAAAACTGCTTGAGGGAAATAAATCGATTTCATATCAATCCGACATTGACAAAGACGAAAACTAAGGGAATTTTATCCGTAATTTTTAAACATTTTAGTTAGTTTTATAAGCACACAATATAGTTTCAGTTCATTATCATTTTTTTCTTTTAATTATAGTTTTTATTTATTTCAGTTAACAAAAATGTTTTTACAATTCTAGTTTTCGTCATTTCGTTAGTTTTCGTTAATGATAATAACCTTGCACTGTTGATGCCTTCTCTCACTTCAAAATACATGACACATAACATTTAATTTATTGGAGTGAAAATGAAATGCAAATATGATAAATTTTGAAAAAAAAAAAAAAAAACAAGCCGGAAGCCTTTTTTTTATTTTTAGCTTGTCTAGCTGAATGGTACAGTTGTGCGTCACCGAATAGATGCAAGTCTAAACTGAAGTTTAGGATTGGACTATATGAATCAAATCCAAATGAATTCAGCTCATGTTGATTCTAAAATCATTTCTGAAACACCGAAAGTCCTGGGTTAAATGTCCTCAAAAGTTGCATTTAATTTTCCTATTTCCCAGATAATGAATCCTAGTGTTGACTGCCTGATACTTCCTCTACCAGCAGAACAGGCTGTAATGCTATTAATTAATTTATTTATTTACCCCATAACCATGATTCTTGACCCATCATGTCTGTTTTGCTGAATCCTTTACTCTGAAACTGCAAATGAAAGCCCGAAGCTCAGCATCAAACAGAATACAACAGATGTGGTTCTGAGAGACAAAAAGAAACAGTACAAAAACACTAAAACACCCAAAGAAAAATGGAGGCGTCTGTTTATTTGGTTATGAGAGAAATGTGCATATGTTTAAAAAAAATCCTGCCAAATGTTGTGTTGAGGTTCAGTAGATGAGTGGAATACAGCCAGTTTCATTAAAAGGGAAACATGAGGAAAAAGGATGAAGCTGTCGGGAGGCCTGTGGGTTGAACACACACCCTGCCATTACATACACACTCTGGTTTGTTTGACACAATAAGTAGCATCTGTTTCGCTGAGACGCCTCAAGCTGTTTACCACAAAACTCAAGTGAACTCCATTCATGCTCAGTTAGCAGCAAGACAGGGGTAAAAGAGGGAAATGAAGAAGAGGATGCTAATTTTACAAATTCTCATGACCAGTCACTAAGGACCAACCAAACAACTGCCTCATTGAAAGAGTAAAACTACCAACTGAAGACATTTTATCTAAGTTTATTGTCATAAAAGCTGAAATTAAATAGAATCTTCTGAAGAAACCCCCCATTCACAAGGAGCGCGAAATCCAACTACGGAGCATTTGTTGAATTTTCATTACGTCATTAAAGTCATGATTTCTATTTGAAAGATGATTTAGTTTAGAAGCCTGACACACCACACATGAAACTGGAGGTTGAAGATAAATGTATATGGGTGCTTCTATGAAACTGGTCCCCAAAAACAGGACATAGGGGCTAAAAATTCAAACCAGATGTAGACTAATGTTATGAAGTAAGTTTGGAAGCACTTTGGGTGTATTTTAAAAAGAAATATTTACTGAGATAAAAGAGAAACTATTTTTCAGATAAAATACATTTTTATATTATTTTTATACAAAAATCTATATGTAACATGATAAAAGGACGTGAAAACGATGTACTATTTTTTAAAAATATCTTGTCATTCTCTCACAGGTACATTTTGGGAATCAAACTAATTATGCAAGGCAGAGTGTTTCACAAAAATGAACACTGTTCCAAAATCATTTACGATTTATGTGTTTAAATGGGCATATTCTGCGTGTAACGCAAGTGGACACGATAGGTTACACACAAAACCTGGAATGAGACTGAGATTCATGAAAAACCCACATGTCTGGATTAGAAAAACCACTAAGATCAGTGTCTTTATTTATAGTATAAAAGACCATTTCAAGCCATTTTTTCAAGATCAAATACAACTAAGTAGTTTTTCCTGTCCCAATTTTGGTCCTATTTTTGCCCCAATTTTTTTTTTTTTATTAAAAATTCATTAATTTTGAGATGGCTCAGAGCAAGAGTATAGTTTTTTTTTTGTTTGTTTGTTTTTTTTTTGCATTTTTCCGAGGTCATCATTAGGTACATCCTGGAGGGAAATACGCCTAAATTTCTCTTTTATTATTGGGTCTAAAAAAGCTGGGGAAATGCCAGATAACAAAATGAACCCAGTTTCATAGAAGCACCCATCTGTGTATGTATCCCTAATCAACATATGTCTGAAACTAAAAGCTATTAATCATTTTAGATAATTTTAAGTATAAATTAACATCCCCAAAACATCACCAAGTTAACAACAATTCACAAGTAAATTGATACATTGGGATACTAAAAAATATGACAGATCTTGTAGTTCTGTATTTTAAACAAATACATTTAAAGCAAAATCTTTAACATGAAGTTTGTGTTAGAGCTGTGTTTTTCTGTTGACGATAGCTGACTGACTGGCTCTAAGCTAACAATAGCTACTGTTGCACACTGTTACCACTGTAGAGGAGCACAAGGGAGGCATTGAAGAGCTGTAAAGTAGTGCATAAGGAAAAAAATCAGTGTTTTCTACAGAGAAATTAGTGCATAGGCTACTTTGTAAAACAAAAACGGCCTCCTCTCTCTCTCTCTCTCTCTCTCACACACACACACACACACACACACCAATGTATAATGACGAATATGTAATCAATATCTGTTTTTGTCTTGTCCTACTTGTTGTCATGTCTCTCACATGTTTTATGTTTTCAACAGCAGCCACGTAGTTGGCTTATCCCACTATCTTGTCTTACGTCTGTTTTGTCCCACTATCTTGTCTTATGTCTGTTTTGTCCCACTGTCTTACGTCTGTTTTGTGAGAAAAAATAAAGGAAGGTCCGCACAACCAGTGAGCTCCCAAACCATTTAATAGTGACGTTTCGGGCCAAGGCCCTTCATCAGACTGAGGACAGAAACTTACACAGGTGTTCTATATGTGGCGTCTAATCACAACACTTGACCCGAGTTACACGTCATAACAGAAAAAAATATTAAACTTTTCAAACATATGATCAATTGTAAATGATCAAGAGTCTTACATTTCAGAGTATCCACAAATGCAGAGTACACAGGTGTTTTATATGCAGTGTCCGACCAAAATAGCACGTGACATGCAATATACGTCATCTTAGAAGATCAGAAAATAACTTGTAAAGCCTAATCATATGTACAATCAGTCATAAGTCATAAAGTGTTACAAATGTCTACAAATATACATGATTTTCAATAATCAAATTGCACTCATATTTGTAATCAGATAATCAAATTTCTACAGGTCCATGTAGTTATACTGTCCATCTGAATGTGGTGACAAACACCACAGCATGTGTGCACAGTTTTTACTAACAAAAATACAAGAACAGATTTACAAGAGCAAAAACAAAAGAAAAATTGTTTTAATTTTTTTTTTTTTTTTTTTTTTTAAGTTTATATTGGCTTCTATTTGGATGGATCTCAACGTTGCCCAATATAAACTTAAAAAAAAAAATGCATGTCATGTGCTATTTTGGTCGGACACTGCATATAAAACACCTGTGTACTCTGCATTTGTGGATACTCTGAAATGTAAGACTCTTGATCATTTACAATTGATCATATGTTTGAAAAGTTTTAATATTTTTTTCTGTTATGACGTGTAACGTGAGTCACGTGTTGTGATTAGACGCCACATATAGAACACCTGTGTAAGTTTCTGTCCTCAGTCTGATGAAGGGCCTTGGCCCGAAACATCACTATTAAATGGTTTGGGAGCTCACTGGTTGTGCGGACCTTCCTTTATTTTTTCTCACGTTCTACTTTTTTGGGATCCTGCACACCTCTTATTTTGGATGTGCGTGTCGTTCACCTTTTTTACGTCTGTTTTGTCCCACTATCTTGTCTTATGTCTGTTTTGTCCCACTGTCTTGTCTTATGTCTGTTTTGTCCCACTGTCTTGTCTTATGTCTGTTTCGTCCCACTGTCTTGTCTTATGTCTGTTTCGTCCCACTGTCATGTCTTATGTCTGTTTCGTCCCACTGTCATGTCTTATGTCTGTTTCATCCCACTGTCATGTCTTATGTCTGTTTCATCCCACTGTCATGTCTTATGTCTGTTTTGTCCCACTGTCTTGTCTTATGTCTGTTTCATCCCTCTGTCTTGTCTTATGTCTGTTTTGTCCCACTGTCATGTCTTATGTCTGTTTCATCCCACTGTCTTGTCTTATGTCTGTTTCATCCCACTGTCATGTCTTATGTCTGTTTCATCCCACTGTCTTGTCTTATGTCTGTTTTGTCCCACTGTCATGTCTTATGTCTGTTTCATCCCTCTGTCTTGTCTTATGTCTGTTTCATCCCACTGTCTTGTCTTATGTCTGTTTTGTCCCACTGTCATGTCTTATGTCTGTTTCATCCCTCTGTCTTGTCTTATGTCTGTTTTGTCCCACTGTCATGTCTTATGTCTGTTTCATCCCTCTGTCTTGTCTTATGTCTGTTTCATCCCACTGTCTTGTCTTATGTCTGTTTCATCCCACTGTCATGTCTTATGTCTGTTTCATCCCACTGTCATGTCTTATGTCTGTTTCATCCCACTGTCATGTCTTATGTCTGTTTCATCCCACTGTCTTGTCTTATGTCTGTTTTGTCCCACTGTCTTGTCTTATGTCTGTTTTGTCCCACTGTCTTGTCTTATGTCTGTTTCATCCCACTGTCTTGTCTTATGTCTGTTTCATCCCACTGTCATGTCTTATGTCTGTTTCATCCCACTGTCTTGTCTTATGTCTGTTTCATCCCACTGTCATGTCTTATGTCTGTTTCATCCCACTGTCTTGTCTTATGTCTGTTTTGTCCCACTGTCATGTCTTATGTCTGTTTCATCCCTCTGTCTTGTCTTATGTCTGTTTCATCCCACTGTCTTGTCTTATGTCTGTTTTGTCCCACTGTCATGTCTTATGTCTGTTTCATCCCTCTGTCTTGTCTTATGTCTGTTTTGTCCCACTGTCATGTCTTATGTCTGTTTCATCCCTCTGTCTTGTCTTATGTCTGTTTCATCCCACTGTCTTGTCTTATGTCTGTTTCATCCCACTGTCATGTCTTATGTCTGTTTCATCCCACTGTCATGTCTTATGTCTGTTTCATCCCACTGTCATGTCTTATGTCTGTTTCATCCCACTGTCTTGTCTTATGTCTGTTTTGTCCCACTGTCATGTCTTATGTCTGTTTTGTCCCTCTGTCTTGTCTCGTCCTGTCCCTGTACACTGTCGTCTGTGTGAGTCCTCCCTCTATGTGTGTATATATATATATATATATATATATATATATATATATATATATATATATATATATATATATATATATATATGTACAACATGTGAATATGAAATTGGAGATTGTTGCTTAAACACACAATGTAATTAAAAATAAAGTTGTTCTCCAAAGAGGGGTTGTGGTGGTGGGTTTAGGAAAAAAAACCCAAAACAAAACAAACAAACAAAACAAAAGCAACCTGTTCACTGCACAAAACTCAGAAGTGCACAAGTAGCCCGAAAAATTCCATATAGAACTTTTAATATCAAAAAAGTTTAATCTATTTTTAAAATTTTGCATTAGCATTATTACTTAATTATAACAAGGTGAGATAGAAATGGTATCTCAGTTCTCTGTATGTCCTGTGCATCTAGTGAATTAGCAATAAAAAGTCGAAAACTTTTAATTATCAAGTGTACTGTAATATTTTCATTGTGTTTGTTATAAAGTCATTACAGTTCTGGCCATCAGACCACTCTAGCAAATAGTTTTCTCCAATCATATTATTAAATCTCCTAAAAATCATTTCATCAAGTGTTCAGGCAGTTGAAGACACAGTGTACAAGCATGTGTCGCCTCATGATCGGATTGGTACCACCTCCGCCTTGCTTTGAGCCAGCAAAAACCCTGGCAAGCTTAATTAGCTGGATGGTTTATCAGTTCATATTTTGGCAGAGCCCAAGTAAAGTAACAAACCAATTTTATTAGTGATGTCTAAATCAATTCCCATGTTTTCATTTTTTGACAAATGTTTGTCTCAAGAGTTTATAATGTTTTGAAATACGTTCCTAGTTTTTTTTTTATTTAGTCATAATCTTTGGACTATTACATGTATTCTGTTTTATTTATTTATTAATAGTGTATTCACTTTTCTTCTTTATAAAGTGAATAATGCCTAATGTGGGTGGGAATAAACAGGTGTCCTTTTTTTTTTAAATAATATTGTTCTGTCCACAATTAAACATAAAAATGTGGATGCACACTGTGGGTTATCAGATGATATTGGACACAGCCAATACTGGGGCTTTAATTATCATGAAGCTGAGCAGCAACAAGTTGTGTTAAAAGCATCAGTTAATTTAAGAGCTTGTTCAGGTTGTTGATGTGTATTCTTTATATTATATAAACTAGCGGCATTGTACCCATGGTGCCAAAGTACGATAGCATGAGAGGCTAAAATCGCCCAGAATACCTCACAACATTTGAATACAGACATAAAATTGTGCGTAGTAGATAGTCAGGTAATGTTTATATTCATTTGGCAAGTTTGGCGGCGATCAGGCCTGTGAAGGCTGAGGAAAATCCGTACAAATGCCCTCCCGTGCTGCAACATCGATTGGACGTACAATGTGCATTATGTAGTAGGATGCTGCACCGGTGCATGTGTCCATCTTCAAATATTTTGCTGCTGACCATGATCTACTTCAGGTAATAAACTGATGTAAACATACATGACTCATACTTGATGGAGCACATTCATTACATAAAACAACAGGCATGTGTGAATGACAGTCTGGCATCATTTTCTAATCTTTATGTTTTCCCTGTCAACATGGATATGCAAATAACAATAACAGTAATAATAAAAGTAAGACTAATCATCGTCATCACCATCATCGTGTTTTGAAAAATCTCTATTTTAGTGACCTAAAATGCCATTTACATGTGGAGAAGCAGCTCAAACACAGAGGCAAAAATACATTTTTTATATATATTTTTTATATCAGCATTAGTGTGGATGGACATTAAAGGTGTTGGAGACTTTCGTGACCAGTTTTTCATCAAATCTGTAAAACCTCAGTCATAGCCTAAGTATCACGAATCTGTAAGTCTTTCTGTGATTACTCACCTGAATCTCTTGCATCACAGTGAACAATTTCGAAATGTCCTCCACCATAAACAAACCATGTGTTTATATTCAGAGCCAGGAGGTAACTCGGGCATCTTCGGAATTTTGTTGCAACGTGCATTGTGGGAAAGGGAGGTTTGTGCAGCCCTTGACAGTGGCAGCTGCTAAAGACACGATGTGTAAACAGCAGGAGCTCCATTCCCTCTATGCATATTCCTCCAGCCGTTTCCGCGTTTCAGCCGTTTCCGCGGCATGTTTGTTTCATTCATATAATACCATAAATGTTGCACTGCCACTGCCAGGTGGCTGCATGAACCTCCCTTTCCCATAATGCACGTAGCGACAAAATTCCGAAGATGCCCAAGTGACCTCCTGGCTCTGTTTGTAAACACATGGTTTGTTTATGGTGGATGGCACTTTGAAATTGTTCACTGTAATGCAAGAGATTCAGGTGAGTAATCACAGATAGACTTACAGATTCGTGATACTTAGGCTATGACTGAGGTTTTACAGATTTGATGAAAAATTGGTCATGAAAGTCTCCCGCACCTTTAATCTTGTGTCTGTGGTTTAAGTAGGTGAGGGTCAGATAAGCAAGACTGGAGAAAGCCACACAACATACCACTGTACCATCTATATCAGAATACTGGTACCTACAGATGAGGAACAGTCCCATCTCCACTTTAAATATCTCAGCAAGTTGATAGGACCAATATTTTGGGGGATGTCAATCATTTTGGAATACAATAGCCTTATAATCGAGTTGCTCGGTTGACAGGAAATGAAGGTAAAAACAGGAACGATGCATTTACTAGCTTCAGTCCACGATGGTTGACGGGAAGCACAATACCACGCTGCATAACAGGAAATGTTGACAGGAAGTGCAATACCATGCTGCATGACAGGAAATGAAGTTAAAACAGGAATGGCACATTTTGGCTAACTTCAGTTCCTAGATATCAGTATTAATATGACCCATGGTTCCTCACAAGTCACTGTGCTGGCGAATTAATATAATGGAGGTAGAGCAACAATCAGTTATTTCATTTCTTAATTCTCAACTATTAAATTATTCATCAATAATTTTGCGATTGAACTAATCTGTATATTTAAAAGAAAGTCAAAACTGTCTGAATCCAGCTTTGTAAATTTTATTATTTTCTGGTTTCTTCGAAAACAATATTTTTCAATAAAAAAAACTGCACATCACCATACTGTCTTCTTCCTGATATCACTTCCCCTAAAGCCTAATGCTTGAGACATTAGACAAGATTGTTCACAAGTACACTGTTTCTCAGAACCTTGTTTGCAACGGGAGAAAAACATCCAATCATGGGATGTAAGCTGTAGGCACCAGCTAATCAAAGAGTTGCCATTTCAAAGCTAACACAAAGCTGTTAGCTGAATGTAGCCTGGAGAGAAGGCTCTCTCTCCACCAAATGACTTATTTAAGCATGCCATATGGTTTCACAGTGTTCTTTGTATTTGCTTTGTTGCCTCTGAAGGGGAATCAAATGTGGAAGTGACATCCTGTGTGAAAGACAGAGTCATACATTTCCTTCCTCTTTGCTAATGTTATTAGCAGACCTGTCTGGGGAGCGTGACACATTTCTCACTACACAGGCCCAGTTTTACCAACCGGGGTTTAGCTGGATCCCCAAATGACAGAAAGTCTGCCTCAAGTTTTCCCCTCCACTTCGAAAACCCAAGAACAAAGCTTTCTGACTTTTCTTTTCTCAGCCGCGGCACAAAAATGTAGTTATTCTAAGGTATCCCAGTGTGGGAGATGTTTATTTGGATTATCACTTTTTGAGAGGAAGCATGCATCCCTCAGCCAATTTAGAATTTGCCCTATAGGCCAGAAATCTTTTGCAGAGTGGATAAGTTAATTAAGAACAGTAAAAGGATGATAACAGCCTTCTCTGCTGCTCCTGCTGTACAATAATTGCATTTTGCACTTAGTATTTGTGGCAGGGTGTCATTATGTGTCGGAGCACTGCACTCCAAGAACATAAAAACATCTCATTATTGCTCAAGACCAGAGTAACTGACAGATCACAGACATGTCTGAAGCAGATTGACATTTTATGTTTATTAACTGGGTCCTTGATGTGCTTAAGTACGAAAGGTTGGAAAGGTTATGGGCTATCAAACCTTTCAGGATGAAATCAGAGAAGAAAAAGACTCACACATGCAGCTGCAGAGTCTTCTGATAATATTAATAAAACATAACCAGCTAGATGAACTCCTTTGTTTTTTAGGTTAATGCTTCATTTAAAAGTCTAATGTGTATGTAATGTATATTAAATTTGCATTAAGAAAGAAAACATATTCCACATGTTACCACACACTTTCCCCCCCGCTAATTTAATTTACACAATCATGGACTAACAAACACAATTAAAAATCTACCCTGTGTACTGTGTACAGTCGTCTGACACAATATAAACAGGGGTATTTGGTCTTGTGTTAATCATAATATTAGTAATTTGCCATCCGCCTGTCCATCCGTCCGTCCATCCGTCCATCCATCTGTCCATCCATCCATCCATCCATCCATCCATCCATCTGACTGTCCATCCATCCATCATCCAATCCATCCATCCATCATCCATCCATCCATCCATCCAGCCATCCATCCATCCATCCATCCAGCCTTCTGTCCATCCATCCATCTTTCCATCTGACTGTTCATCCATCCATCATCCAATCCATCCATCGTCCATCCATCCAGCCATCCATTCAGCCTTCTGTCCATCCATCCATCTTTCCATCTGACTGTCCATCCATCCATCATCCAATCCATCCATCCATCCATCCTCTTCCACTTCTCCACTTTTAGTCCAGATTCCCTCTCCCAGGTCACCTCCTCCGGCCTCCCTCCAAGGTGTTTCCAGTCCTGCTGAGAGCTGTAATCCCTTCAGCATGGCCTGGGTCTGCCTTAAGGTCTCCTCCCAGTTGCACATGCCTGAAATACTTGACCAGGTAGGTGTCCAGGAGGTACCCTGAACCACCTCACTGAGGGGAGCCAAATGAGGTCGAACCCCATTTGTGTGCTAAAGGACAGACTGGATAAAGAAATGTAATAGATGATGGAAACAAGCAATAACATAGGCTGCAGTCAGAGATGGTGATTGAAGGTTTGCTGCATAACAACATTGTGCAACCTCTAACTTTGCTTCTTAACAGGTCATTATTCAGTTGACTGCAATGATGAGAAATATATATGAGAAATACTTGAGAATATATGAGAAATATTTAGGGACCAACACTTTGAGACAGACTGTCTACCTCACCTTGTGTACCAGTCGCAGAGCATCTTTATTTTCACTTCACTGCCCATGTTTAAAGGTTAGAACAGTCACACAGGCAGCATTAACCTCACTGCAGCACACAGTCACCTTTCATATTTACAAAGTGTAGAAACCAGAGCTTGTGAATTGTATAATGTGCAGATGATGTGTAAATGTTCGTGTGTATGTTTATATATTTACACTGAAGTGCAGTCCAGTGTTTAATTCACAGACCTGACACCACTTACTGTCATTTTAATGTGTTGACTGTATTAACCCTTTCATGCATGAATTATGAGAACCTTAATCAAGATGTTTTTTCTTGAGTGATTTTATTCCTCTTTAGGCATTAAAAAAAACAATGCGTATATATATATATATATATATATATATATATATATATATATATATTTTTTTTTTTTTTTTTTTTTTTTAATGAAGCTATTTTTCATTGAGTTAAAAAAAATGTCCACTAAGCTGGACACCATGTGTTTAATTTCTGAGGAAGCAAAGAAACATGTATTTACAGATACACTGTGTGAAAACTATGAAATAAAAACATTTTAATGCTGCTAATTTGATGTTTTCTCACATTTTAACGTTACTCATTTCATGGAGATAATATGCAGAATGTAACCCTAACAATAACAAAGAATTGATTTACACTCAAACATGTTAGATCAGGTTTATCAAGAACAGCAAATTTACAGTAATGTTATCAGTTGCAGAGTGTGGGATGATGCAAAAGCGTCCAATGTGTTAAAACAACAAAATCCATCCATATATAAGAGAACAGCTGTAGAATAGCTGCCCACTGTAGTGACCACTGTGCATGAAAGGGTTGAAATAAAATGAAAAATAGATATACTATTTTTAATAATCATTCAAAGGAGTGCCAAAGCCAAAAATCCTGACCCAGACTGTTATCAGCAACAAGTGCAGAGGCCAGAAGTCCGTCATGGTCTGGGGTTGTGTTTGTATCCTTGGCAAAAGTAACGTCGCCTTTGTGATGCTCCACTGATGCTGAAAACATCAAGATATCCAGGGACATCTATGCATATTTCAATTTCAAAGCCAGAGCACATTCTTCACACATTACAAAGACCTGGCTGGGGTATAAACAAGTGCGGGGTCCCGGACTGACCTGCTGCAGTCCACACTTTTCAGTAACCTGAGAGTGCAGAGATTCTTCTAACAACACAGACTGAGCTCATTATACAGAAACACAAACACACATGAAGTATTTCTGCATGTTTTTCTGTCTGGAAACAGAAACACAGACCAAGGGGAGGCAGCAGAACAAGGAGGTAGTGGATGAATGTAACCTGGTCGAAGATACTTTAACACAACCTTTCACCTGCTCACAAATACACATCTGGATCACCATCAGCCACATTTACACAGAGATCCCGGAAAAAAGGTGAGATGGTGATTCCACCTTTTTGCCACCATTGACCGATTTCCACAACCAAAGGAGTAACAGAGGTGAGACAGGCTGGACTTTTAAACAGTGAGCCTGCATTTCAGAATCAGAAGGGCGGTGATGCAGCACAGCGTATAGTGTGATGTATAACTTGCGTGTCAGAAATACCCCAAGCCCAAGCATAGCAGTGTTGCTAACCTTTCCAGAGTCAGCCCATCGTTCACCATTCCACAGATGTTAGCATGGATAGAGTCCTCTGCCCGAAGTGACAACAGCTCGCAGATCTTGGTGTCTCCCCAGTTCAACATCTTTCTGGTCGCATTGATATGTTTGTTTACTGTACACAGCCTGCACTCATTTTCAAATCCCCCCAAGCATAGCGGTGTTGCTAACCTCTCCAGAGTTGCCTCATCTTTCACCGTTCCACAAATGTTAGCATGGTTAGAGTCCTCCGTCCGAAGTGACAATAGCTCGCAGATCTCAGCGTCTCCCCAGTTTGACATCTTTCTGGTCGTGTTGATATGTTTGTTTACTGTACACGGCCCACACTCATTTTTAAATCCCCCTTGCGCAAGGGGTCATACATGCAATACATCTTCAAAACTTCACACCTTGGTTGCGGAACGAGAAGTGTTCCTTTTACATAGCATCCCGGAATCATGATTCCACCTTTATCATGGCTCTGTTACTACCTCCAGAAGCGTTACAGAGCCACGAGAAAGGTGGGACCAAATGATCCCACCATTTCGTCGACACAGACATCGTTCCAGAATGTTAACGTGTTCTTTTGTTAGAAGCTCCAAGAATAAGTCCAGATTATTTTCGGTCTCATTTTTATAAATTTATTATTGACTTGATCTGACCACAAACAAAATATAACTCAGCTGAGGATCCACACCAAGCAGGAAAATGGATCAAGACATTCCAATGCACATCACTTATATAATCCTTGTAAACTGGTCTTCAAATTATGGGCTGACTCTCTTGTGCTACGTGGGATGGGTCACAAAAATGGGCTGGTTTTACCTGACTCTAAAGTCAAGCAGGTGTTTGGCCCTTAGGACTGGGTATCATGGCCAATTTCCTTAATCGATTCGATTTCGATTCATAAGGCTCTGAATCGATTAATTGCAACTCAGTTCGATGCGATTCAATTCAGTATTAATTAATTGATTCAGATTCATTTAGTGATACCAAAGTACAATTTTGAGTTGTAACTTGATTATTTGGCTACTGCAGCCATGCAACACAGAATCTATATTGATATTAGAAAGGAAATAAATCTGACATTTCAGCAGTAAACAGATGAATCTGCTCTGAAATAATGAACAGGACACAAACATGTCCATGTTTCTACAGTGGCTCAGAACATAATTCTTCTTTATTCTGTTTTATGGCTGGTGCTTCCAGCCTCAAGGCACATTACTATCACCCTGGGACACTGCAACCAGTTTGGCCCCCCTGTAACAGAATCATGTTGGGCCTTGGTACAAGAAACTCACTGGAAGGGGAGGGTGGGCAGAGCTTCGTGATTTCCAGTTTACTATTCCTCTAACTCCGCCCTCAGCCACAGGTGATCCAAGTTAATAGTTCTAGAACGACTGGCTTCCACAACCCGCCTCCGCTAGCCAGTTCCTCCACACTGCAGGTTCGAGTTTGAGGTTGGGAGAACCTCCCGCAGAGGGGTTTTCCCCACCCTTCCTCCGCATTCCTCCCACGCCAGAATTGTCACAAGCACGACCAAGATGCCCTGTCTCCGCGAGGGGCTCATGAGACGGAGCTGGCTGCACTTCCGTGTTGCCAGTTTCCGGGTCATTTACTGGCGGTCCTGCTCTGAAAAATCAATCTCATCCAACATTAATCGATTACGCAAAATTAAAAAGAAATCGATCCAAAATTGATTAAATCGATTTTTTTACCCAGCCCTATTGGCCCTATATTGACAATGTGTTTACATCTTATCTCCTGTGGTTTACAATCCTATGTGGGCATGTGTATTTAAAAGTGTGCCTGAGGTAAAACCTAAGTCCTGTGTTCATAAATCTGTCAGTTTAGTATGTTGACCAAGATGTGACCCATACTATCCTAAGAACTTTACCACTAAACAGTGAAACAAAGGAATCTAATGAAACAAAGGAATCCTGACGACTACTGACTAATATGTGATTAAACTTAAGACTTTTTAAATTAAAATAATATTTCAAGAATTAAGGCAAAATATTCTCGTAATAGAAGTGCTGTGTAAGGCTGAAGTCTCGGCCATACAGTCAGTGGCAAGAGACATATTACTATTTGATCCTGTTGGAATTATGCATCATTTGCATGTGTAATAGTAGCACTTTAAAAGATAATTTTACAAGTCAAGAAAGTCACTGTTAGTTGTAAAACTGTTGAATAATCAGACTGTGAGAATATGTAAATAGGAAGACTACGCACCTAAAATCACAGAGGTGAAATTATACTTGTATCCACGATCTGTTCAGGGTTATTCAACATGTCTGTGCAGCTTCAACATAAACACATTGTGGTAATTTTCACCTCTTTTAATGCTTTTTATCTTGCTCTTAACAGCAGGTTGGCTATTGATTTTAATATCAGTAATAGTAATACACAGGAAACGCTGTGAGCTGACTATTTTGGCAACAGAACTAGAAAAAAACACTCATGAATTTATGTTAAAGTAAAACCTCTGCTTGACTTCCTATTGAGCCTCCTGGTGATTTGATAATATTACACAAGTGCCTCAGGACCTGGAGTGAAAAAGTCAACTGTTTTGTAGCCGATAACTTCTTCCTCTCATTTCAATACAGAAATATGAGTGGAGAAAATCCACCCTCTTCCATCACCTGTCAGACGCAAATGGGTTAAGACACACTTTTGTTGACAGCTGTAAACCTTTGTAAATCACACTGTGCGACTCATTTAAAAGCTCTCCTTCAGAAATTTGCTGCCACAAATACATATGCAATCAGGTCAGAAGTAAATGTGCCCACGTCTTTTCCAGCACTTCAGCCATTTTGTTTTAACACCAAACAAGAGTTAGGGTGTTACTAAATCTGGGTCTTATTCAAGGTTATAATAGTTTTGAATTTTTCATTATAGTTTAATGTTATTTAGTTTTGACTTGTTTTTTTCTCTAATTCAGTTAGTTTTAATTTGGTTTTAGAGCAGGTTTGCTAGTTTTTATTAGTTTTTGATTTTTCTAAATGCTTAGTTTTAGTTTAGTTTTAGTATTAGTTTTAGGTTTTTCATATCTGTTCTCTTCTTCGCCATCGTATTCAAATAAATCCCAGACAGGACTCTGCTGCTTCAGTCTCCATGTTTCCAGGAACAGTGGGGACCAGAAGACGACTCTAAACCAAGTGATGGACCGTGACGCGCCGTATGGTGCCAACAGCTAAAATTACTGGAGTGAGATAAATGTATTTCATACCAATCCGACATTGACAAAAACGAAAACAAAGGGAGTTTTATCCATAACTTTTATACGTTTTAGTTAGTTTTATAAGTACACAATACAGTTTCAGTTCGTTATCGTTTTTTTCTTTTAAATTTAGTTTTTATTTATTTCAGTTTTTTCACTTCTGGTTTTCGTCATTTTGTTAGTTTCGTTAATGATAATAACCTTGGTCTTATTACCTTGTCACAACATATAAGTACTATAGTTTTCTGATTGATCAGGGACTTTCTTTCCAAGCTCATATTGTAAACTTGGTTCATAAATTGAGATTAAAATTCGGGTTGTACTGTCAAAATAAATCCTGCTTCTGTGATGTTCAGTATGAGTTCTTCAACCAAATGTTTTCAATCTTTAAGCTTTGTTTATCTTTGTGCTGTATGATTTATCACTGGTTCTAGTTGCCTCACTCACCACAGTGGATTCTACACTAAAGCTGAGTGGCCTTCATAGCGCTCCCTGAGGTTTAACCATTAATTGTCTCAGATCTATAAGGCTCTTCTTGGGTTGGTTCCATCATACTTATCTTCTCTTCTTCAAAGAACCAATACCCATTATGCCCTACGGACATGCGACATTTATTATCTGAATGTTCCCAGGGTTCCAATTGAAATGTGAACGCAAGTCTTCAGTTTTACCACCCCCTCTGCCTGGAATACTCTTCAATTGGAGCTGAAAAAAACAGAACTCATTTTTTCACAAGCTTTTTGTACCATCTTACTGACTAGACAACAAGAATCCTATGGACCGGGCCTGTGTTTTTTTAATTGTTTGCTGACCTCTACCAAGTCTTGCACTTTAAAAAATTTCTAGTGACCTAAACTACATAGCATTTTAAAAATGTTGTCAAAATGTTATTATTAGTTTGTGTTACTGCTAAGTTATTGCCTGTTTTTATGTTATTGTTATCACTGACCTTTTAACCTGTTTTTCTTCATGGTGTGTGCTGCTGATCTCTTGGCTAGGTCGTCCTTGTAAAAGACATGTTGATGTCAATGGGGTTAAATAAACCATTTGTATTTAAAATACCGTACCGCAGGGGCGTAGAATTGGGTTGGGACACTGGGACACGTCACTACCAACATCCAGCCACTACTGTGTAGTCACTAGCAATACAATAAAAGACACTATTTAATGCCAAACAGATACACTTTTTAAAGTTATTTTTTACTTATTATTTTCATGTATTTCTATGGAAGAGAGCAATACGAATAAAATTTGTGGGGAAAATACAATAAAACCTCAAATTCTAAGTCTGATTCTAGATGTGATTTTGTCCATATTTTTGGGGAATAAGGGTGTATTCACACCAGGAAAGTCCGATAGTTCACTTGCTTTGGTCCGGACCAAATTTTTTTATTTTTTTTTTTAATTTGGTGCGGTTCATATTCACACTGTACATTTTTGTAAGTGGACCAAAATCTGTAAACAAAACCACGTGTGCTGAGGTCGTTCATCCATTGGACAGAAATGAGCAGTGTCCATTAAAGCGCTCAGTCCAAAGTGAAAGGACAGAATCATGGACATTTTGCTGCTGTTTTTGTTATCGTCATAGCGGTTTTTACAGATGCAGACGTCTGCACAAGTGTTTGAGCAGCAAGAGCGTCTGATGCAATGTCAGGTTTACAGTATTGTAGAATTCATTTCTCAATGACGAAGACACAGGGCAAGACGGCTACGGAGGACGGCGCTCATGTGTGCACATCATGTTGTGACTGTTGGTCTGATTCACGCAAGACAGAACAGGTCTGAAGTGTGAATTCTGCTAGTATATGAAAAGACTGTTCTCCAAAAGCATTAGTGCTCCGTACTGCTTACCTATGTGTATCTATCCTATATCACCGTTGAGTTTTGCCAGGGACAGAATTCCTTAACGCAGGTAAAGTTTGCTGGGGGTGATGAAGTCGTTTATTATTTTTTATTTCAAGCACAACAGACAGATCTAACCGTCATCCTAATCATTCTCTCGCTGAACAAGCTGAAAACGTCGGAGTTTTTATGTGTCCTTTCTGTCAGCTGTGTTACATGCACATCTGCCCAGATGTCTAAAAGGCAGCGTGTCCCTTCCAAGCTCCCAGTTTGACCAGGGCTCATTTTCAGCTCCGTAGCCTATCCTCACTCTGAGCGCTTCTCTGGTAAAACTCTATTGTCCATAATGCTCGACGCACGACAGGAGCTCGTTAGGTACAAAAAACCCAACTGTGTCGGATCGGGTCCGGTCTGCTTTCATACCTCAAACCACTACCAGGGTTTGTATGGAACCGCACCGAGACCACCTCTTCAACTGGGTCTCGGTTCGCTTGTTTGGTCCGGAACAGAGTTCAGTGGTTTTTATTCACACCAGCCCAAAAGGTCCGAACCAAAGGAGCAAACGAACTCTGGTCCATTTTAAACGGACCAAACAAGGCAGGTGTGAACAGGCCTGAATCACATGTAATAATTGAAAGTAAAAGCCTTTTTTGCTCAGGCAATAACTGTACCATCAAACTCTATGATCATTTGTATCTCTAATCTGTTCATATGTCATGCATCAACATATTTATGTCAGGTGACAGACAGAAGAGAGGCAAGAGGAGGCAGAGGAGGAGAAGCAGGAGAGGCTGGAAATTCACTGGTGAGGTTAAATAATAATGGATATGTTAGTCATGAGCATAACTTTGCTGAAAGCATTAAATTCTTGTATTCTCTTTAGATATTCAGATATACATAATAAACATGTCAATTACTGAATTGTTTTTCCTGACTATGATTGTTTGCTTGTTTGATCAACTCTACATGACGTGAAATTATGATTGCAAATGCAAAAAAACATCAACTTTCAGGAGTGCTGCCTTGGAGTACTTTTGTGTCCCAGCCAATGTCAAATTCAAACCTACTTCCTTGTCATACCGTCATCGTACCGTCGTTGTACCGTCGTTGTACCATCGTTGTACCGTCGTCATACTGTCATCTTCCGCTTATCCGGGTCTGGGTCTTGGGGGCAGCAGCCTCAGCAAAGAAGCCCAGACAGCCCTCTCCCCAGCCACTTCCACCAGCTCTTCCGGGGGAATACCAGCGTGTCCTGGGTCGGCCCCGACGTCTCTTCCCGGATGGACACAACCGAAACACCTCCCCAGGGAGGTGTCCATGAGGCATCCTCACTACATACCTGAACCACCTCAAACTGGCTCTTCTCGACGTGGAGAAGCAGTGGCTCTACTCTGAGTCCCTCCCAGATGTCTGAGCTCCTCACCCTATCTCTAAGGCTGATCCCGGCCACCCTGGATAGGAAACTCATTTTGGCCGTGTGTACTCGCAACCTCATTTTTTCAGTCATTACCCAGAGCTCATGACCACAGGTGAGGGTTGGAACATCTATCTATCTATCTATCTATCTATCTATCTATCTATCTATCTATCTATCTATCTATCTATCTATCTATCTATCTATCTATCTATCTATCTATCTATCTATCTATCTATCTATCTATCTTCTTTTTGATATTATATTTATTGTTTCATTTTCTTGACACAAATGGTCTTCCATAGTGCTGCTGTTTTAATGCATTGTAATTATTTTGTCCAAGGCATTCAACCTGAACAAACATACTGAAATGTCAGAGTGAAATATTGATTATCAGGAAGCACAATACAGAAATATCAATGTGTTTGTTTATGTGAGTAACATATGCACACATCTATCTCTGTGCGATAGAGGACAGACCTGATTATGGAAATCAACATGTTTTGAGTCCGGAGCTTTCATTGATTTTGGCAGCAAACATTAGTATGGAGAACATGAGGGGCTTTTCAGTCTCAGTGCCTGCTTTGGGAAAAGAAAGGCTTTTTCTTCCATTACCTCTTTCAGCGCATCCAATCTGAAATCTGACTGAAATTTACAAAAAAGCATGCTCCATACCTTCTCTTATGTAAATGTTAATATTAAGTAATAAAGCAAGGCACTCAGGCTTGCTGGGGTTGAACTGGTCTGACCAAACCAATCTATCTCAGCTGAGTGGAGAACAGCAGTGACTGGATTTAGCCGGTCGCGCTTCTACGATCCACTGTAATAGAGTCAGAGAAAATAATTCTCTGAGTCTATTACAGTGAGATGAGATGATGGGATGATGAGATGTACACGAGTACGATGCGTCGATCATCAACCGGAAAAAAAAAAAAAAAAAGATGAACAAATATAGATTTCAAAGTTTTTTTAGTCAATATATTTACTATTGGCCTGCACAAATTTCTGCTCATAATGATTACAGATAATGGCCAAACAGACAGGTGGGAGGGAGATTTACAGCTAAAGATGCTAAAGACACTTTCATATCTGTAGGAGTTTGTTGGAAGCAAGAAAATAAGTAAATAGTTTTTTTGTTTTTTGCTTGGAGTCATTACAATCACATTCCATTTGTTTGGATCCAAGTCCAGGGTAATGAATGTTACAGCAACAAGACAATTAAAGTCAGTAAGTTAGAATTAACTCACCAACTCTTGTCACAACATACTGGCTGCAAAAAGCCGAAATGGTAACAGACAAAAACTGAAAGTCTAAATGGTAGTGCAATAAATACATGTGTTACATGTGATTCTACATCATGATATTTTATACAGACTCCCTGAAATGCAGTAAATAAGAAAATAAAAGAAATATAATAGTATTTACAAGCATTAATATTCCATTTCTGTAAGTCTTGCAAGTGAAACTCCTTTTGACATAATGTCAAAACACCATTGAGAAAAAAATAGCTGCATAAACTCAGTATTTGGCTCTGGGACATGATGAAGATAGTTTATATATTTTAAAGGGAGTAGATGATCAAATTAACTCTGTAAAGCCTGAACCATTAAATCATTGACAGAAAATTCCAGTTCTTTGAAACTGGAGCCTTTATTGGTCCTTCTGAACAACCAAAACATCTTTTTTCAAGTATCAATTTCCATGTATGAGTTTCAATTTTGTATCATATTTGATACATCAGGTCTCAATGCTCAAATATTATTATTTTTTAACAAACAAAAACATAACACAAACATGTCGAACAAATTGGTAATTTCTTTTCGAAATTGTCAAAGTTCTGCCTCCTTCCTCATTAATGGCAATCTTGTAGTGTCACTGGAAAGGCCTCTGGTGAACGAATTCCTCCCTCTGGTAGATTATCTGTGTATTGCATGTATCTAATTGTATACATCAGGTTTTTCAAGATAGAAAATATCACACTGATCATGTAGAGGGCTTCAAAACTCATGTATCAAATATGATATGTTTGGCGTTATAGGGTTAAAGATGACTTTAATTTCTTATAAACACAATTTATCCTTTAAATTAATGTCTTGTTGAACAGGTTGGGTTTTCATGTGCAAAATGTTCAGTAAAAGTTAAGTTTGAAATAATTCATTTCCTTCCATTTTTCTGAGGACGGAGATTATTCAGTGTTAGAGTTTTACAGTACATTAGCAGTGTACCTACAAATACAAAAAAAGACATGTTTCTCAAGTCATGATGCGATCACAGTATTGAAAAATGTTATTGCACATAACAGATTTTTCTCATATTGTGCTAGTCTAGTGATTCTGTGGTGGTTACGTCTATGCCTTTTATACAGCCAATGGTCCTTTTAAATTCAGAGCACATAGAAATTAAAAGTCAAAGACTGCAGAGAATAAACATTGAAGAAAACTCTTGAAAACACCTGTAGCTTATGCAGGATTTTCAGTGGCAGGATGCAGCCCATGATCACAACCTGAAGTCTCAACATCTGTGGATGTGTTGAACCATGCAGGATTCAAACCACTGATAAACTGTTTTCACAGCAGACGTTTTGGCTGGCAGAAGCAGAAAAGCACAGGTGTTGTAGATAACATTAACATTAGGTCTGTTATTGCCCAGGAGGCCAGTCTAGGGAAATGCATGGAACTGATTCACCTAAATGAGAACCAGACGTTTTTCATTATAACAATTATAGTGTTTTCTGCCTTAAAAATCCAAAATATTGTTGTGAAAAGGATTATTACGATGAAACTTTCCTGGGCCAAAAGCAACAATAATCAGCTGATTAGCATTGAATGTGTAGTTCAATGGCAAAAACCAGCACAGACAGACACACTTCCACAAATGCAGCTCCAGGATTCACAGTCTTCATCACAATCACAGATACGGATTCATTCTACTCTGCACAAACAGACCTACAGCAAATAATAGTATATGAGTATTTCATGGTTAAGGTGGAACTTCTAACACTGAGTGACTGATTCCATATGTTTTCTGCCTTTTTATGCCATAGGTGCTACAAGTAAAGTCTCACCTCTGTATGAAACTTTTAGGAAGACTTTATTACCCCACCCCCTGATGAGGAAGCAAGGGGTATTTTTTTTTTTAGTTTGATTTGTTCGTGTGTTTCTTTGTTTGTTTGTTTGTTAACACTTTAGCAGCAAAACTATTGGTTGAATTCATATCAAATTAGATTTATAGATTGCCAGTGACCCAGAATAGATCTGATTACATTTTGGGAAAAGTAGGTCAAAGTTAAAAATTTTTATGAATTTTTTTAAAATCTTTTTTTCCCATTTACTTACAATTGGCTAAATTTCACGTGTCTGTAGCAGCAAAACTGTTGGTTGAATTCATACCAAATTGGATTTATAGATTTTCAGTGACCCACAATAGATGTGGTTACATTTTGGGGAAAGTGGGTCAAAGTTAAAAATTTATATGAATTTTTTTAAATCTTTTTTTTCCCCATTTACTTGTAATGGGCAAAATTTCAAATGTCTATGAAAACAGCAATTTTGTTTCAATTTACTTCAAACTTTGCACATGTATAGAGGCAACTGATACGCTTACATCACCACAGGCATAGATGACATCAGCTGGATTCATGCCAAAATTAGCTACAATATGTGTGAGAGGGCGGGGTTTGTTGTGCCACTTGTTTTATTTTGTGTGTCATTTAGTTTTTTTCACCTCTGGACCACATCAGACCAAGTCCAGACCAAAAACCACTGTATATAAATCAGCGAAAAGTGAAAAAACAACAAAAGCATGAGACCAGACTCATAACTAAAACCACCATAGACTAATAATAAAACATGTGCTATAGAGTTTAATTCTAGAGAGGCTATTCCCTTTAAAACAGTTACTAAGAAAGATATAAAAATGGACATTTCACTGCTTTTAGACAGCTGATACAATGTCATATATGCCCTATCCACACAATATATTTTATAAAATGAACATTTTTGGGCCTCTCAATCACACAGAAGCAGCATTATGTTTATGTTTACGCATTTGGCAGACGCTTTTTTCCAAAGCGACTTACAGGGGAAAACCAATTAAATCACTCAATCAATCAAATTTTATTTATATAGCGCCAGATCACAAAAAAAGTTATCTCTTGACACTTTATATATAGAGTTGGTCAAAACCAGACTCTAAGCCAATTTACAGAAACCCAACAGAATCCTCCAGGAGCAAACACTTGTGACTGGTGACAGTGGCGAGGAAAAACTTCCCTTTAACAGCAGAAACCTGGAGCAGACCCAGACTCCTGGAGGATGGACGTCTGCCTTGACCAGTTGGGGTTAAAGAGAGAGAGTAAAGAAAGAGAAAAAGAGAGAGCGATAGAGAGAGGGAGAAGGGGGGAGTAGGGGGAGACACATGGAGGCGGTTGAGGATAAGTGAGTGGTGATGATGAGGGCAGGGAAGAGGCCGGACCACCACAGCAGGTCCAGAGATAATCCTGGAAGAATCTGTGGTTATCCTGGGAAAAACCTTACTAGAATATTTAAAATGGAATGTTTGAAAGTGCTAGGATAGGAGGTGCTCTCGGAAGAGTTGGGTCTTCAGGAGCTTCTTGAAGATAGGCAGGGATGACTCTGTTCTTGTAGCACTTGGTAGAGCGTTCCACCAACGTGGAATGACCCATGAAAAGAGCCTGGATTGTCTTGTACAAGGTCTGGGGACCACCAGACTACGTTCCCCAGACAAATATAACTAATATAGCTTGATAAAACAGAGGTTTTTCTATTTGCTTTCCAGAATTAAGATTTTTAGAAACTCATGTGGCGTTGCACCCCAATACACACATGTCTGTTGTTGCTTTGTGTAATGAACATACACCTAAAACATCACACATATGTCATATCCTCCTGAGACCCAGCAAAACATTTTTGTGCTCTATAGTGGACAAGAGTTCTACAGCTTTGCTTTAAAAAGAAAAAAAAAGGAAGTCCACCGCAAAGGACATTCCATAAATAAATAAATAAATAAAATGTCTGAGAAAACTGTTGCATCATGCTGTTTCCAATCAAGGCAATTAATTAATGTAAAAAGGCCAAAACATTTACTTACTGGGTCTCAGGAGGATATAGTTGTGTAAAACTGTCCATGAAATGCAGACATCAGCTCTGACACATTTGGGAGAGGAATTGCAGCACACACATACTCAGGATGTTTGTTCTTTATCCAAATAAAAATTCCAGACTTTTTCAAAACTGCCATTTTTTCTCCCAAACCTTGACTTTTTGTACTTTTATACTTGTGTTCCTACTTTTTTGGTTGAGATTGTACCTGTTGTGTGTAGTAGAAAAGTTTGTTTTAATAAATGTATGAATGAATGAATGAATAATTTGCGGTAAATTGTGTTTTACTGACAGAAATGTTTTCAAAACATATGAAAATCGCAAAAGTTCATGGATATCACACAAACAAGTGTCACTGGAATCATTCCAGTATTGACCATTTAGTGAAATCATATCAAGTTTTTTTTATATACTTTCCTCATTTTACATCTGACAAATGTATGTGCCTTTGAGTATACTCTAAAAAATTCACCTATGAGGAAAACTTTTTTTCCATACTTTATTAAGACTTTCACGCAAAATTCCAGACTTTTCAAGTTCTGGAAAACAACATTTCAAAATTCCATACTTTTTAAGACTTTCAAGACCTGGACAAGCACCCTGTGCACCAGTGATACAGAGAAATCAACACCTACAGAGTCAGCCAAAATAATGTATACACACATCAGGAAAAGAAAAGCTTGCATAAATACTTAATTTGTATAAGTACTTCCATATACATAAATACCGCTTTTAAAGCTTGATCAAATTACGATAACACTGTATTATTGTACGATGTTTCCCAACAGATGGCATTACCCTCATGAATGTAGCATCAACAAGTGACGTCTACAACATGGCAGCGGTGGTTGACTGAGGAAGGTAAGCTCATTTTAACCCTTCCATGCATAGTGGTCACTACAGTGGACAGCTATTCTCCAGCTGTTCTCTTGTATATTCATTGATTCTGTTGTTTAGGTTTCATATCAGCCTACACAGTAGATGCTCATGCACCATCTCATACACTGACATTCATACCATTACTGTAACTTTGCTGTTCTTGATAAACCTTATCTGCAGTAACATGTTTGAGTGTAAAGCACTTGCTTGTTATTGTTACTAGACAGTAATTAACAACAAAAAGTTCTTTTTTTGCATATTATCTCCAGGAAGTGGGTTATGACTAGAATAAGAGTATGTTAAAATGTGAGAAAACATCAGATTTGCAGCATTGAAAATGTTTTTGTTTCATAGTTTTCACACAGTTTATTAGTAAATACATGTTTCTTTGCTTCAAAAATTAAATGCATGGTGTCCAGCTAAGTGGACATTTTTGCAACTCCATGAAAAATAGGTTCATAAAAAAAATTTTCAATCGCATTGTTTTTTTAATGCCTAAAGAGGAATAAAAACAGGGCAAAAAAATCTTGATCAAGGTTCTCATAATTCATGCATGAAAGGGTTGAAGTGGTACTTCAAATTTAAGAATGTTGTTGAAGTCCAAAAACAATGGAGGTGTGAGTTTGGTTCAGAACCTCCTACACATCTGGCACGTCTGGCAAGTTCATGGATGCATGATAAGTTCGAAACACATGGTATTGATATGTTACCCAAGCAGTAGTTCGCTGTACACATAAATGTTTGGAAGCCAACGGCCACCACTTTGAGCCCCTCTTGTAATTGTAGAGGCCAAAGGTAACTTGTATTAATCTTGTTCTGTCTGAATAAATTTCATATTGAAATATTTATGCAAGTTTTCCTTTTCCTGATGTGTGTATACATTATTTTGGCTGACTCTGTTTAACACACTCTGACACCCCAAACCAACACTGAACCTGCGCAGACCTGAGCCCATTCCTCAGCCTACCAGCTGAAAATGACACTCCCAAAATGAATAGAGCAAATTTCAAAAACAGCAACACTTCACTCAATAAATGTGGGTTCAAAAGAAAAGTATCACCTGTGAGATTGATGTAGAAATGAATCATCAAAAGTGCTGTTTCTGAGTAAAGCCAGCTGGAATGAAACAAAAAATATAGAATTTTCAGCTTTACTTATAACAGAAAAAGAAGAGATAAGTCAGATTTGATAAAAAAAAAAAATACTATTATTGATGACTCCTCATTTCATAAACCTAACACTATATCTTGGAGACAGAGAGACCACCAGTTGAAGGCTTAAACATGGTTACAAACAGCCTTTATTATGTGAGTACGCTGAATAATAAACCTACTCGATTTAATGTTGAAACAGTAGTCCTAGGGCTTTTGTTCATACAATGTCCTCCCAGAGATTTATTTATTTATTTTGAACATGCAAAGAAACAAACTAAAACAAAACGAAGCAAATTAAGACAAAAACAAAATAGCATCTAAATGAACAGAATCTATCTTCAATTACATGCAAGTCTGAATTTTGCATGGTCCAAAAGGAGTAGGAAAAAGTATAAACTTATTTAATCCTGCCCCTCAAGTGCTTTTACACCTTTATCACTAACTTAATACAACAATCAAACAATACATTTTTCCTAATCTTAGCATTCAACCACAACAAATATATGATGCAGTAATTGAATTCTACACAACAATATGATCATGGCAGTACAGTCATACAAACAGACTCAACAATTCAACCATTTTCTTCAAAAATTACAGCATATTTATCAATACAACATTATCCATTACCAGACAGCCCTCACTGACATTATTAAATCTCAAGAATCTCAAGAATCAATTCTTTATATCTTTTTTTAAACAGAATTATGTTAGATATTTGTTATATCTCCACCACACACAATTTGTTCCACAATTTTACTCCACAGATGGTAATACAGAAACTTTTAATGTAGTTTGTACTTTATGAATCTTTACATTTAATTTTCCCTTTAAATCATAGCCTCCCTCTCTTTCACAAAACATTTCTTGAATATTACCCGGCAGTAAGTTATTCTTTGCTTTATACATTATTTGAATAGTTTTGAACTCCACAAGGTCAATGATTTTTAAGGTTTTAGATTGGAAAAATAGTGGATTCATGTGTTCACGAAAACCAACATTGTGAACAATTCTTATTGTTCTTTTTTGCAGGATAAAAAGTCTTTGTATTGAACTTACATATGTATTTCCCCATATATTTATAGATATATATATAGATTCATGCACTTGCACTATATGTTGTTGTTATTGTGCATTTTTGAGGTTACAGAACGCTTACGTTAATGTATTTTTTAACAGCCTGAATTCCTCCTCGGTCACTTCATCCTGATACCTGGTCTGAATGGTTGAAATACTTCTGTAAAAAATGAATAAAGTATGGGGCCTCTTCCTGAGTGGGCTCGGGTGGAGATGAGGTGGGATGTCATGTGGAAGTTCCAGTCATCTTTGGTGCTGCTCTGGTTCAGGTCCAGGTGACACAATCTAGGGAACATCGGGTTACTGTCTCCGTCAATGAAAAAAATGGTTATGTTTTCAAAGTAGAACATCCCTGCCATCCATTTTAGACTTTAGCGTTACTGCGGCACCTATTTATTATATATTTATACAAAATATAACTACTTAGACTTACTTTTTTATAGCAGCCATGAGGTATAAATAAAGACAAGATGATAGATGATACCTCATAGCTGCACTGTTTTTTTTGTCAAATTTAACTTTCTTAATGTAACGGAGACACTGTAGACTATTAAATAATTTAGCTATCTGTTGTTTAACCCAGAGGATGTGTATTAAAACTTAGAAATTGCAGTAGATCTAAAAAGGCACAAAACGTTTAGTAAGAAAGAACCAAAATGTTAAAACTGTACTTAATTCTCTTAAGTAATTTCAGTTCACATTTGTTCAGGTTATTCACATTTTTTGCTTAAGGATAGTTTGTAAATGTAAACAATATTATCTATTTTTCTCCTTCATGCTAAAATGGTGATGTCATCAATTATAGGTTATTATGACAGTATTTTACTGGTCTGATCCCCTTGTGATTGAATTGGTCTGTATGTGGCCCCTGAACTAAAATGCTTTTGAAACCCTTTATTGCTAATATCTTCAGTGTAATTTTTGCATTTCACAAATTCAACCCATGGGCTTGATTGGACCCTCTGGCCCACGGGCCATATGTTTGACACCCCTTGTTTAACTCTTTTTATTATTATTATTATTATTATTATTATTATTATTATTATTATTATTATTATTATTATTATTATTATTATTATTATTATTTCTATTTAGATTACAGCTTTCTTCTAATAGTTAGAAATTTGTTATTCAATTTGGATTTTTCTCACATTGCATTTATTGTTAATAGGTTGAAGAATGATCATGCTTGTTGGTTGTTAGATAAAACATTGTTAACAAACAGACAGGCTTTTGAGGCCCCTAGGGTAGACAGACCCTCCGGGGGTTGGGTTCCGGAACACATCATCAATTCATGTACAGAACGCTGTGGAATGATTTTATGGGAAACAGCTGGTTTTGACTATTTGTGCCAATAGATATGGATTAAAAGGCCTCATTGTTGTCATTTGGTGATGGTTTAGGTTCCTAAAATGTCTACATGTAATGTCTTCTTTTGTCTGATTTGTGCTTTAACTCATTAAGCCTTTTGTTTTGGTACTTTGGAAGCTTATAATAATTTGACCTTTTTCCTTTTTTTTTTTTTTTTCTTCAACTTTACCTCATACTTGACTTTCCAAAAAAAAAACAAAAAAAAAAAAACCAAACTGTAATGTGTTGCAGTGCATAATAAATACATGTTTGGGCATAAAGCTTCTCATTTGTAAGTCAAACCTCATCACAACCAGACTATCAAAAAACTAGACATCAACTTTACTTTTTAACTTTATGAATTGCAACAGGTGAGATTTTATTCACAGTATTAACCTTAGTGCTCCATCACTGTATAATGATAGTCTAGTTTAATAAAAGTTAGCTGTTGGCGCCATCTTGTGTTCATATTAAGTTATTACATTACACATCATTCTACAACTAAAGAAGTATCTGAAATTCCCTAGAGGTAAGAGGTGAGTTCAGGCCATTATATAAAAATCAAACAGAAATGAAATAAAATGCAGCTACAGACATGAATCTGAGCTAAAGCAAACAGCTGCAAAATGCTTAGATTTTCTCTAAAACAGCCTGTTTCAAAGGCTACACACCATCTAAACATGTCTGTCTTGTTTAATAATGACACAAACATCTAAATTTCATTAAAAATCTGTGTCTGACAGGTCTGGAGTTGATCTATCATTTGAGTAAAACAAGACCATCTTGTTTTACAATGATACAAACATCTAAATTTCATTAAAAACCTGTGTCTGACAGTTCTGGAGTTGATTCATCATCTGAGTAAAACAGAACTTTAATTTTGATCTGGTACAGTGTAATATTTCACGTTAAAAGTAAAGTCTCAGTAACAGCATTGTGGTACGTGGAAAAAGGAGGTTCAGTTTGAGGGGTTGTAGGGGGTGTAGATCTATGAAGGCAGATACAGATGATAGGATGGAGAATGAAAAGGCACATACGGATGTCCTCTACAGAGCTTTGATGAACTGACAGACTTCTGCTGGAAAGAAAAGAAAAGAAAAGAAAACAAAAGAAAAGAAAAGAAAACTGAAAACTGAAAACTACCATGGTACGTAGAAGTTGTGTGGTTATACAGTATTATTTGCCATATTGCATAAGTGTAACTCATGCTTGTTAATATACACTAGTGCTTGATAGAAGAAAACAAAAGTAAGATTAATTTAGTAAAAATAAACAAAGATGGAAAAGTACATGTAGAATATTTTTGCTCATATTGTAATATTAACCCATAAAGACCCAGTGCTACTTTTATGTCAGTTCCCAAGTGAAATTTTCTCCATATCTAACCTTTCTTAAGTGATTTATCGCCATTTATTTGAAATATTATCCTCTGTATTTAGCATTTTTTCATTTATCAGTTAAAAGTAATACTAGCAATGACATTGGAACATAATGAGCATAGTTTGTATTATATTGTCAAGTAAAGTAATGCAACTGAAAAACCAGTGTTGCACATGACATAAGAAGAAGTCAAATGACAGTGAACAGCAGCAGAACGATATCTAGGAATAGAATAGAATAGAATAGAATAGAATAGAATAGAATAGAATAGAATAGAATAGAATAGAATAGAATAGAATAGAATAGTCATTGTAATATGAAACATGTACAATGAAATTAAAAAGTGTCCACCAGTCAGTGCATAATAAAAATAACAACAACACAGACACAAACATCACAATAGTAAATAAATAATTATAAAAACAAACACACACACACACAGCCATTCATTCAATCATTCCACTATCTCCATCACTGTATATATGTGTTATGTTACAGATTGCTTTTTATGGCATTGAGGGTGGTTATTCCTATGGAAATAGTTGCTTTGTTGTGTCTTCAAAGACACAACAAAAAAATTTGCCACATTTAATGATAAGTGATGTAAGTTTCAGATGAAGCCTTTGTCTCTGTTTGAGTCAGTTCCATCTTTGGGCTGTAACAGGTAAATACTCTTCCACACCACCAGGACATTTCAGTTTACATTCCCTGCTGTTTCTCAGGCTCATTAAACATTTCATGCAATCAAAAAAGTGCAATAAATAAACTAAATCAGAATTCTGTCTCCGTCTCTGTCGCTCCTCCCCCTCCTCCTCCTGAACCACTGGCTGCCTTTTCCACCTGAGGCGAAGAACTCAGAGGATCAACATAATCACTCCTCACCATGTGTCACTTCCAGATGCACAGTTAAAATGATCGCTGCTTCCCCCACAGTCAACTGTGGCGCTGCCGCTCAACGTCACCCTTTCATGAGTTCTCTTATGGTTTAAGTACATTGAAGCTAAATGACTTTCTCATGACACTGTGGCTCTAATTAGACTCAGTATAACATTCTGAGAGTATTGCACCAGCCGTTATGCTGTTAAAACAATTTTCTGCATAAAACCATCGTATGTAGCCAACTTGTTTTTCTTTACTCCCCTTTGAATACCTTCCATTTCAAAATGCTTCTACAGCTGTGCCAACATTTCTAGGAAATTTCCCTTTTGATGCCCTTTAGCCTATTAGATAACTCCTCACTGGCAATAAATTGAGCTAAAACCTAGAATATAGTTATCACTGCAAGAAAAGAGGATAACATCTCCTCTCCTTCAGTTCCATCAATTTCTGGCAAAACATCAAGACATTCTCCACTGACAAACAGCACAGGGTTCAGATATCATCTGATCTGTCATGGGATGCTCAAATTAAATACATGATCTCAAAAATGCATCCAAGGATATGTAAGCGCTGCCAAAGAGCTAGGCCTCCAATCTGATGACCTAGAACACACACACCAGACCATCATCCATTCTGACCTGCAGTGTTCCAGTCCAGTTTACAGAAGACTGACAACAGGCCTATGAGGAGATGGAGAGGCTGCAAAACCACACAAAAATCACAACATCCATTTTATTTTTTCCATCATCCAGGAGTAGACGAGTTCTCCACCTTTATCTTCTGTGCACTTAAACTATTTTATGGAAGATGCATTTATTTTTCAGCACTTTGGCCAGCTGTAAAGTTTTTAATGTGCTTTATAAATGAAGTTGGTATGCTATGCTATGCTATGCTATGCTATGCTATGCTATGCTATGCTATGCTATAGTATGCAATGCTATGCCATGCTATGCTATGTTATACTATGGTATGGTATGCTATGCTATGCTATGCTATCTTATGCTATGCTATGGTATGCTATGCTATGTTATGCTATGCTATGGTATAGTATAGTATGCTATGCTATGCTATGCTATAGTATGCAATGCAATGCTATGCTATGCTATGTTATACTATGGTATGGTATGGTATGGTATGCTATGCTATGCTATGCTATGCTATCTTATGCTATACTATGCTATGCTATGGTATGCTATGCTAGGCTATGCTATGCTATTTTTAAGTGTTTCTGTTTGTAGTTATAAGTTTCAATTTTACTTTTCTGATTATGATGTTTTATAGTTGGTATTTTTAATTCATGTCAGGATCCTTGGCAAAAAATCTTGGAACCTGTTGTATTTAGCTTTGTCAAACTTTATTTAGTGAAACCCAAAAATTTGCACCTCTTATGATTAGTTATATCACCAGAATTTTCAAATTAAAGTCAAAAGTTTTGTCACTGACACATTTTCTTTTATTTGAGCAAACCTCCCCAATGTTTGTTTTTTCCTAAGAGTTTCTTTTTTTTATGTGTTTCACTACACACTGAACATACACTGAAGCACAACAATTTGCATGCAATACATTTTACAACAACAAATGGCTCAGTACAACACCCGGTCTATAAGAAAATTTAAAAAAAAAAAAAAAAAATGAAGCTGCTGGAAGATAAGCAGAGTAAGAGAGAGAGAATAAATAAATAAATCCAAGATAAAGCAACTAGTACACAGTCTGGAGTTATAGTGAAGATAAAACAAAGATCAGACAAATCAAGCAGTGACAGGTGAGATCAGTAGTGATCTGATTGTAAACAGGCACCAAAGATTTGCAGTCACTGATGAGGTCTGAAAGCACAGAAGTGACTGATCAGTTTGTGAAACGGAAGTATGGAGTCCAAATTTTCATAAACTGTCCCTTTGAAGAATGACGTAAACAAGTCAAATAGTCCATAGGAAAGCATTCCAGAAGGATTTTATGCCAAGCTGTTTTAGTGGGAGGTTTGTCATTTATCCAAGACATGAAAATATTTTTCCTTGCAGCACATGCGAGGATATCATACAGTTTTTTCAAGCTGGTGTCGATAATGTCCTGACTTGGATGTCCCAAGAGCAGAGATAAAGGGTCCACTTTCAAAGACACTCCAAGAATCTTATAAAATATCTACCCAGTGGGATTGAATTGCAAAACCATTTCTAAAAAGAAAAAATATTTTTATCTTGAAAATGTATACAAGTACATGTTAAAGAAAAATGCTAGTATAAAGAGGATTATTTATAAAGAAAAAACTTTTGTGTATATATACATATAGTGTTCCCAATGTAACATGTTATGTCTAACTTGTATGACAGCAGACAAAAGCCTCTACAGATGGAAGTTTGACAGAAGTTCCAGACTTGTCAGAGATGCTCAGTTTTTATTGGAGTAGCTCAGAGCTGACGTAAAGTAAGCCACTGCGCATGCGTTCCTTATCATGGTGGTGCCAGTGGTAGTGTCAGCCGGGGAAGTTGTACCTTAATAGTAAAGTTTTAGTAAAAGGAATGGGTTACAAAGTCTGATATCGTTTAATTTTAAAGAGCGTAGGATTGTCTCATGATCTAAAAGAAGAGGAATCATGACAGCTAACGAGGATCAAGAGGTAAGGTTGTGAATAGGTGATGAAACAGGCAGCGGCTACTAGCTGTTAGCGGCTAAACGCTAACTACTCGGCACTAGCATGATTGCTATAAATTTGTTTAGAGTCACATTTGACAGAATTTCTCCCAGATAGACAACAAATAAGCCAATACGTCAAAGTGTAAGCAAGGTGTCATAGCTCTCTTTAGCTGACACAGCAGTCGTATTGTTATAAAGGCTGGTATAGCTGCTTAAAGTCTTAAAAACGTGCTGTTCATTATGGAGTAGCGTTAACACCATATTACACTAATATTGCATACAGGATCCATGGTTTCACTGATCAAAAAGGAAAATAAAAACCTGTAATCTGTAGTAATTAACTGAAGTTACTGACAAATGATTGAAAAATGTTTGCTCAATTGAAATTTAGTGAAGTACAAAGTTACATTATATAGAAACAATTACTAATGTTCAAGTGCCTCAGATTTGTACAGAACTGAAATGAAATGCAGCTACTGATAGGATTCTGAGCTAGAGGAAACAGTTGGAAAATGCTTAAATTTTCTCTAAAACAGCCTGTTTCAAAGGCTACACATCTGAAAATTTCTAGACTGACTTGTTTTATAATGACATAAACATCTGAATTTCAGAAAGAAAAAAAAAACCTGTGTCTGACAGATCTGGAGTTATTCATTATCTGAGTAAAACAATACTTAAGTTCATCTTGATCTTGTACAGTGTAATATTTCATATTAAAATTAAAGTCAAAGTTGACATTTTTTCTTATGCATCGTGGCATGTGAAAACAAGAGGTTACTTGAATAAAAGTAGGTTTATTCCACTGCTGTCAGTGGTGATTTGTCAGCTTTGTGGCATTGTAAAAGGATCTTTTTATACTGTTTTTTCTTTATACGCATTTTTATTGTATGACATTCAACTGCTGTAACAGTATTGCATTGTATTTGTTTGATATACACACATCCTAGCTAAAAATATGTTTGATTGTGCCACTGCTTTTGTTTCACTATCCACTCTAATCCTGTTTGCACAGATGGAGCTGGAGGCTCTGCGCTCCATCTATGAAGGGGATGAATGCTTTAAGGAAATAAGTCCAGTTTCCTTTCAGTTTAGGGTGAGTACCTTTGTTTTAACAGTCAAAGTTACGTCACATTGCATTTTTTTTTCCCAAAACACCTTTACAAACCAGTCAGCTTTACTTTAATACAACAGATAGGAGACCTTGAGGACTCCAAAGCGTTCATGGTGGATTTTACATGGCCTGAGACGTACCCAGAGACTGCCCCACAAATCTCCCTTGATGCCTTTTTTAACAACAGAATGTAAGTTAAATCATATTTCACCCCAATCATACAATAGTTTGTGTTTAAAGTAGTGATTCCTGTCTATATGATGTTTAAACCTTCACACTACCTTTAAGAAACTCTTGGTTAGCTTGTGGGTTTTTAGTATTTTTATATAAAATTGCTAGTCCTGTGAGTTTATAGTTTCTTTTCCTTTGTCTTTTGTAGATCTCCAGAGACTAAGCAGCAAATCCTGTCCAAGATGGAGGAGCAGGTGGAGGCGAATCTGGGCACAGCGATGATGTATACGCTGTTTGAATGGGCCAAGGAGAACCAGGAGGCCCTCATGGAGAACCACAGGCCTGTAGTGACTGCTGTGGTCAGTAGGTTTCACTGTTACATGTTAGTGTGTTACACTAACTAAGGTCAAATGTAAAATTCTGACTGAGTTAAACCTTTCATATACAAAGAATAATCTGAAAAAGTGAAGTTATTTCTTGTTTCAGACACTGACATCCAGCAGTGATGTAACTACCACCTCAACAGCCAAGAAGAAGGAGAAGAAGGAGCAGCTGACTAAAGCACAGAAGAGGAGGATGATCAGCAGAACAGGTACGTCATCGAGCCTGTCCACACCAAGTTAAAGATATATGTTGCTGTTTTGTTTTTCTTTTTTGTTTTTTTTTATAAGATTTGTTTTTGTCATTATTTTTTCCAGTTCTGTCCTTGTTTTCAAGTTCACTGTTCAGCTTTGGTAGTTTGGTTCAGTTTAGATTCAGTGTTATTACCTCCGCCAAGGAACGGCAGAGGTTATGTTTTCATCTGGCTTTGTTTGTTTGTTGGTTAGTTAGCAAGATAATTCAGAAAGTTATGGACGGATTTTGATGAAATTTTCAGGAAATGTTGATACTGGCACAAGGAACAAATGATTAAATTTTGGTGGTGATCGGGGGGGCTGATCTGCCTTGGCAGAGGTCTTTGCTCTCCAAGTGCTTTTCTAGTTTTTTGTTTTTTACTGTAATGTGGGTGTTTGTCAAGTATGAAGTTCAGAAAAAGTATAATATAAAAATAACTCTATAAAGTGTTATACCTTAAAAAATGAATTCACTTAGAACAGATGAACAACCATTGACAAAATGAAACATTATATGTAAACAGGGTGCTGGGGTACAGAATAATAATGAAAAATGTCGTATGATTTTATAACGCAGTAATTATCCATGCAGTAAATATGTATGCTTCCTCTTTAGCATTATTTTGTTTACACTGTCATCTAAAAGTTTTGCAAATTGCTTCAAAGTTGGTTTTTGCTTTATTTCACTCGGCATTAATTTTTTTGTCATTATAATACTTTTAAAGACCAACTCTAGATTTTGGAAATATTTGTCATGTTCTGACCAAAAGTGATCATTTTAACCCCCAAGTGAAAGCCTGGTTTTTCCAAAATTCACTCAGTAACTTTAAATAAATATAGATTTGACATTTATCATGATAATTATTGACAATAACTGACATGAACAATTTTATCATGACAATATTTCAGATCAATCAGAATGACTCATTAGATTGATCCATATTTTGGATGGCTGAGACATCCAGAACAGACTAAACAAACACTGGCACTTTTTTTTTGTAGGTGAGGAACAAGCAGAGTAATTTGCAACTCTACATCTAATTTACTTTTCCTTATTTTAGTTTTTGTTAATGGCAATAACCTTTGTCTACAATGAAAGTTTTAAATTTTTAAGCAGCCTCACAGTGGGTTTGCATAATTTAAGCCATTAGCTGAAAATACCATACGGGCCTATTTATCTCTAAATAAATACTGTAATTTAACCCATAAAGACTGAAACAGCCACCGGCGACCAAAACCATCTACTGATCTAAACTGTTTCATACCTACTGATCCATTAATCCTCCAAATACATGTGAATAATTGTTGTAAAATACAGTTTGTCATCTTTTCATGGTCATCAGTTATGACCCATTTGGATGTTCAGAGGCTCCGTAGTGAACGTGGAAACACTGTCATCTTCTACAACATTGATTCACCAGTAAAACCCATGGAGTTGGATCAATGACAGTGGATGGACACACTTGGTTTATGTTCAGTTAGTGATAGATTTGCTGAAAAAGTCAATTTTTTTTTAGGTTTTCTCTGTTTTTGATATAATAACCCTCGAATATAATCTCATTATGATGATAAAAGTACATGATCTGTAAATTAAATATAGGAAAATGCCAGATTTTCACCGAAAACAATGCAAAATATAAAGGATAATATTGTCATATAGGGTGATAAATCACTAAAGAACGGTTAAATATGGAGAAAGATTCATTTGGGAACTTTCACAAAAGTTGCACTGGATCTTTATGGGTTAAAACTGAACTTGCTCCAGAGGCTTTGTACCGTATCATCCATCCGTTTAACTGCCGTGATGCAGTCAGTGAATGACTAGCTGTGTTAATGGCTGGTTAATACATAATACAATACATAATATTTGGTGCATAATAGAGTGAATGTGATTTTCAGATAACAAGGGGGAGCTGCCAAGAGGATGGAACTGGGTTGATGTTATTAAAGTAGGTACACTTTACTTTTTCTCCACAAGATGGTGCAATTAAACACATGTTTGAGGCAGCAAGTTCTTCATTAACCTCCGTTTTTATCCTTTTCTCTCATCTGTACTTCAAGCATGTAAGTAAACCAAGTTATTTCTTATGACTTTTTTCAGTTTTTCACACAAATTAGTGTTTTACAGTTGTGCTGGTTTTTCTCTTTTGTAGCTGAGTAGAACTGGAGGAAAAGAGGAGGATTAAACCCCTGAACTGGTGCTGCTTCGTACTAAGAAAAACAAAGTGCAGTGAAATGTGAACTCACTGCAGCCTGTTGCTGCTGCTGTCCCGATGCCTTCACATCCAACCTCGCTGACGTTCAGCTGTAGATGGCTGCTTCCACCCCGAGAGCCAAAGCCGACTGGAGAACGGTGGAGTCAACCATCAGACCGCACCCACACACTTCAGCCAAGCAGAGACTGAGAGCTGAGAGCCTGCAAGAATCAGTAGAACTGGTTGTGTTTTTGTGTTGTGGTGTTTCTAGTACGCAACTGGACCAACATTTCAGCCAGGTTTTGTCCAGTTAATACATAAATATTCTGCTCTGTCATCCATCAGGTTGGAGGGGGCTTAATCTAATTGCAATCACTGCCATGTTTGAGTCTCTCATATTAAGTCTAGTGGCCAGAAACAGTTGGATTGTGGGTAAAAATGTGTATTGTGTGAGGAAATTTTTAATAACACACAATGTTTCTCCTGTTACCTTTTTCTTACTTTAATGTAAGATGTTTCTCCAGAAGAATTTAAATTTTTTATATATAAGTGAAATAAAATTTGGTCTACACCTGTGTATTTGAGCATGAGATGAGTTTGTTATTTAATTGTTGGCAAAAAGGAAGCGAGTTAACCGGCTACGGAACTGAACCTGAAAATAGTTGTAAAAAGCGTAAGAAATCTTCTTCAATACCTGTTTTAAAAGGACTAATTTTTGCTACAATGCAGTGTAATCTGACATTTTGGGTCTGCAGTTACCTTTATGTACTGGTATATTATTCACAATTTTTTTGTTTAACATTCAAGTCATATGAACCTTTGCCATTTCATAACCCTTTTACATGGCTTAGAGTTTTCTTAGGTGGAAAAATCTTTAAAATTGTCTGCAAAAAATGCCTTGAAAGACTGATGCCACCAACCATCAATGGTCTTGTAAAACATGATTCATTGCAGTACGCACCAATATACAGTATAATGTGAAATTAACAGCAGAAAAAAACTGCAATACATATTAATGTAGTAGTAACATGTCCAAAAACATCAAATGCATGCAGTTTTGTGAAAACCTAAAGCCATCACTGCCTATTTGGACATCATGATCTGTTCAAATGTATGTATATTTAATTGTAGTTATTTAAAGCAACGTTATGCAACATTTTTGCTGTTAAACATCTGGTAAATTATCATGTGAACTAAAGTTTTTATTTTGCCTTTTAACTGCAGAACTCAGTGCATTTTCAGTGTTGCATTCGTTTTAGTCAAGTAAAATATCTAAGTTCTTCCGCTGTTGAACTTTTCAGCTTAAACTCAGTCTAATGTATCTGTGGCTAAATGCGCATCTATCATACCCACTATACCAATATTAAAAGGCTGTATTTAACATTATTAGTATTATAGTTTCTCTGTTGCAAGTCAATGTGGATGGATATTCTTTTTACAAATTTATTTACAGTAAAAAAGAAGGTAAAAAGTTCAAGGACTTTTATTGTGAAAGTTTAAACCGGAACTTGAAATAATTTCTTTTTTTTTTTCTTGACATGACCAAAGTCTTACTTGGATCTACGGTGTGAAAATGTGGACTAGCTACAGAAATGAGCTTTTTCCCAAAAAGAAGAAAAAAGTAAGAGGTCTACTATGTCATTCTTTTATTTTTATTGATAATTTACGTTTGGTTTTTGTTGCTCTGACTCGTTAGTTTGTGTTACTCGTGACATTATATTTATCTATTTAAATTTAGCCTGTAAATTATAAGGTTAAACGTTTGACAATAGCTAGTCCTGGATGCAATTTAAGATATATACATGTATGATAACAAACTAGTAATTCATTAAAGTAAAAAATATTACAGCTTAATAACTCATGAAAATGTAATCAAATGTAAAATAGTTAAGGTTTTAGAGTTTACTAACAGGAAAATAACGAAAATGGTCAATATAGTATTGGGTTAATGACAAATAAGAGTAATTCAAAACTCAAATGCATTTGTTTTACAATAACTCACACTGTATTTGGTTAGTTTCATGTCATTTGGAGTTACATTTGCCCCATTTTTTTGTGTGTGTACCTGAAAAAGAATGATAAACATTACACCATATTTCGACTGACGTTATTCCTTAAATGGTTATTATAGTTAGAACTAGAAGCACTCGGAGAGCGCAGACCTCCGCCAAGGCTGATCAGTGGGCCCCCCCGTGGGCCCCCCCGCCCCCGAATACCACCAAAATTTAATCATTTCTTCCTTATCCCATTTCCAACAAACCCTGAAAATTTCATCCAAATCTGTCCATAACTTTTTGAGTTATGTTGCACACTAACGGACAGACAAACAAACAGACAGACAAACAAACAAACAAACAAACAAACAAACAAACAAACCCTGGCAAAAACATAACCTCCTTGGCGGAGGTAATAAAGACAATCCAGTAGTTTTAGTTAATGTAAAAGTGTTCTAAAGTAAGATCATGCCAAACTGGAATATTTTGGCAAATTTTTGGTGCAAAGTGTTTTTTTTTTTGTTTTGTTTTGTTTTGTTTTTGTTTTTACAAATTCCTAAAAAATGTATCAGAGTAATTTCTCAATTTATTTTGAAACTGAGCAATAATGACAACAAAATATTATCATCAGTCAGTGACCCTATTATAGATACCCTAAGATTTCCTGTAAAATGTACGTTAAAAAGTCAGAAAACAAACTGTATTTTTAACCAACAACAGTACTGTTGACGTACTTGTAGTTCACTGGTTTGATATTTATGTTTCACATCAGTTTTATTTGTCTACTCCACTACATCCCAGTGACTGTTTTTACTTTTCATACTTTAAGTACATTTTTGTCCCAATACTTACGATCTAAATAAAGTTTTGATTACAGATCTTTTACTCATACTGGAGTGTTTCCACACTAATTATCCCAAATCCCCTCTTTCTTCCTAAACTGTACATAAGGTCGATCTTTTTTTTCTAGTCTTTATGTTTTAATTAAATATTGAACATTTTTGTCATTTCACAGGAGGATAAAGTGTCTGTATCATTTCCAGCAATAAGCAAAGGCCCAGTTTCACTTTGTCAGGTGATAAATACATATTAGTATGGATTGGCAGTGAATATTTTCAGACATCCATAATATACAGAACATAGATTGTTCAGAGTCTCTCCTGGTGATTCTCTGACTTTTAGTTTTTGTTGTGTATTTTACAGAATCCAGCCACAACACTGAGCAAAGACACAACAGCTCCCATCACAGTGGGTTCTATGGGTTATAAAACTGAAGCTTTACATGTATGTGTGCTGAGTGTTTGATGGCCTCTTTTCATTCATTACTGAAACAGCTCCAAACACAGTTGAATTATGCAGCTTTTCTTTCAGGATCAACTGCATCAATCAGGGAAATCCCCAAATTTCCCTTTCATAGACAACAGACTAACAGCTGTAATCCACCAAGGCCAGTTTATGAAGGTACGACCTTTACACACTGAAAAAAATTGCTTGTAAAACATCCATTAATTTGAGTTACTTGATTTTCATAGAGCAAAAGAACCAAGTAAGATAAACCCAATGTGTTAGTCACCATTAATTCAGTTTGTTTCACATGCGTTAAAGTCCTCTGATGAATAGTAGGTTCTTATGTTTGACTGACAAATATGAATCACATTAAATTCAGTAATTTATTATAGAATCACTTTAATCCACATTAAAATACCTGTTCATAAATGGTAGAGGGTTTAGGGGGTGTTTTCTGCAGGGTTTTAGTGGCCGTGTGTCTATTTCTAACAAGAAATATGCTGGAAATATATGCACACTATTGAAAGACACACAAAAATATAGCTTTTGCAGCACCCAGATATTTATTTAGTTATTTATTTGCTAAGCTAAAAGCTGCCCAAGACTTTCCACTGTACTGTACATAACAAAAAGCTTAAAAACAAAAGTCCTCATTGGTCAAATCTAACTGTTGGATGTGGAAAAAGTCATTGATTTTTCCATATTAATTTTATATAAATTTGTGCTGTCAAAGGGTGGCTCAGCACCTAAATCTCCCCATGCCAAGGGAACAAGGGAATCTGTCATCTTATGTAGCATTATTTTATTGTGTTTTCATAGTTCTATGCAGGGTGCGATTTGTTTGGGGAAACAGGGGGGAATTAACCGCCCCCCCCTCTGGTTTTTACATCCCTACTTCTGCTCAATGTATTTCATCTTCAGGGGAGACAACCAACCATTTGAAATAAATAACAGGCAGGTTATGACTGAGTTTTCTTACACCTATATCCTACATTACTGGCACTAACATTCACCTGAACCCAACTGTCGGCAATCTCAGAATTCGCGAACATGTGTGTGTGTGTGTGTGTGTGTGGGGGGGGGGGGGGGGTAAATGTGAGAAATTCATGGGGCCCAGCATTTGCGGGGGGCCCATAGAGCAGTGGAGGGGTCCAGTGGATACAGGTTAGAAGTTGTGAAAATTTTGTGTATTATAGAGGAACAGAACCTGGGAGTTGAACGTTGAAAGTATGTAAAGTTTCACTTTCATTTCACACCAGCGCTACATCAGTCTTGGACCACACCCCCACGTATATAACTGCTGCGCACAAAAACACCCACTCCCCCTCTGTCTTTTTTGACAAATCGCACCCTGGTTCTATGTACACTGTTGGCCATCAAGTGGGAATGTTCAGAAACATTCCTCTTTTTATTCCTATTTATATACATCAGTAATCACCTTTGTCGAGTGCAATGATTAGATGCTGAGTTCCAGTTCCACTTTATTTATCAAGAATAACTGACATTGTCACAATCATTTCATGAGAACAGGTACAAATATTTTATTCCAGCTTTGTGGGCAACAGCGTATACAGTGTATATAGTTTTATAGGTTTATTTCTTCCCTTTGCTGTATTTTACCCTTTTTTATGCTACTCCGTATATTATTCAACTGCTGTGACAAACGGAATTACTCCAACTGGGGATCAATAAAGTTTTGTCTTATCTTATCTGATCTTATCTTATGTAAAAATCAGTTAGCTTAACTGTTTTCAAGTCTTTTTGCTCTTCATTATGTTAAACTGAGCATAAATTCATAGTTATACTACCACTACTATTGATGTAATGGTGTTTTTGGTGTCACCAATATTTCCCACGTTCACCAAACTCGTGTTCTTCACACTTTCAACAGGTCAAAGCTGTGAGTCCTTTACTCGATCTGCACGAACATGAAAAACACCTGAAGACTCACCAGAGTTACTCAGAAGCATGGAGGCCCTTGTGGAAAACAGTGATGAGGAAAAAGAAGAAATGGAGGGGAAACACAAATATACCGATGATAGGACGTGTTTATCTAATATGTCCAACACAGATGATGTAGAGAAAACAATGGGTGACAAAAGCCTGCCAATGATGAGCAACTTGAGTGACTTAATGACCAAGGAGATCCAAGAGGCAGAGGAACCACCGCTATTTCTAGAAAAGAAGAGGTTCATGGTCTATATATGTGGAGGATATAAAGGTCAGACAATAATCATTTCAGTTTTCACTACAGTATAATACACTTAATGGATCATAGCAATACAGTCGGTGCTTTTATGCTACATTATCAGTTAATTGTGAGTTTCATGTCACATAATGCCACTATTTCTTCAGTACATTACATCTAAAATTACCGTGTGAATGAAAATGGCAACTTAATGTGAATTTAGATTTATCTTTTCGCTGAAATAATGTAGGGAAAGTTATGATTTTGACAGTGACATTCTGATATTTCACCTCTTTTATTTTATATGGGTTTATAGAAGTCAGTTGATGTTTTTTTTATGATTGAAAGTGAGTTTCCCAACAGATAAAGCCAAAGACCCACACTTTTTTAAAGGAGAAAAAAATTTTTTGCAAATTAAATTATTTAGTCAGGATTTGTGACCAGTTGCTTTGTAAATAATCATCTCTGCTCTTAGGAAAAAAACTGCTTTGTTTGATTTTACATTTTGTTCTACAGAATGGAAAGTGAACATTTTAACATTTCTTTTATGTTTGTATGTTAATCATTTATTTTTTACCCTGAAAAATTAAACACAGTGCATTACATTTTAGATTAAAAGACAAAAACTGGAAAACCACACAACCCAGAACCAAAACGCACACTTACTGGTAGCTAGAATTAATATTTACATTATTAATATACATTTATTGTTGTAATGATACAGGATCCTCAATAAAAATTATGTTGACCGTGTTGAACTTTACTAGACCATTGATCAGGAGGAGGTGGACAAAAATAGAATCAGAGCTAAAAATCAGTATTATATTTATGAACCATCATTAAATACATGGTGTTCCTATGTTTCTGCTAGCTATAGGCAATTACACTGTTGCCCATAAAGTAAATAAAATATTTTTTCTACGTCTTCTCGTGAAGAAAGGAAGAGTGTTTTCCATTCTTGATAATTAAAGTGTAACTTGGGCTCAGTATGTAGTTATTACACCTTGTCAAAAGTGATTACTGATTATTATTACAACTTTATGGCCAACAGTGTATTTGCTAACTCAAATTGTGAAAACTGTTACACAGTGAAGTTTTTAATGCCCTTTAAATGTGTTCTGTCACCTCTTAAGCTCTTAAACCTGAGGCAGCCACAGTTCTGTCTGTTACCATGGTAATGCTATACAATGCTAGTAGCAATTTACACATTCTATACATCCGCATAAGCACAAGAATATCAGATAAAACTCAACAAAACCAAATGTCACACAACAAAACACACTCCAAACAACAAGAATATAAATGGGCAAATATCTAAAACAAGCTAACAGTCTGGCCAATGTACTGTATATCAGGAATAATTTTAGAAAACAAAAGACTAATGAGACTAGCTTTGCAGTGCTAAGCTAACACTTAGCAAATCTAACAGCACAAGTATTATTTCTCTCCTGCTGAAACTCACCGAACAAGACAAAGAAGAGCAAGAATAAAGGTCTTATTAAGAAGCACTGACTATGTATTTTGTCTTAGCTTTGCTGTTTTCTGATCATAACTTGGTTTTATATGAATGAAGCTCCTGCTATTGGCTAATCCGTTGTTGTGTCTTACATTGAAAAAATTCCCATTGGAAACAAATGACACAGGCCTTTACAGATGTTAACTGAAATCTGTATTTTTGGCAGCAGAATCTACTTTCTTCTTTTTTCTTACTTCATTTGAGGCTCTAGAGAAAGTTATATTACCTCAGAAAATCTCCACTTTTTTTTTTTCCATTCTTTGTTTATTTGGAAAAGGAAATTATCCAAAACTTCCCTTACTGGTACAATTCAATATCCACACATCAAATGGAAAGAAGATGCTAATCCAAGATTTGTAGTCAAATTTAGAATTAAAATAAAGAACAAAAGAAAAGTGGGCTGGAGGGGAGGGCTTACTCTGCTACTTCATCAACAGGATAAAACACATTAAGGTGTGTATGTTTACATTTACCTTAAACAGAAATGTATGTTATATAAATGTTTTCACATTACCGATGTATTCAATTCACATCCATTTCAAATTTATCATAGTTTGTTCATTTTGACCAAATGGTGAAAAAAGATTCCTTTTGACCCTTCAAACAAAATGTCAATTCTCCAGAATGTAAATGTCCTGTACGATGTCGATCCATTCTTCAGTTGTGGGTGCTTCAGGCTTTAACCATTTTCTAGTGATAGTCTTTTTACTTGCTGCCAAAAGCATTAACAACAGTTTTTTATCTTTCAGGGTCCAGTTATCACTTGAAGTACAGGGCTTCACATTTACAAGAAATTTTTTTAGTAAAAATGTTTTTTTAAATGTTCACACAGCTATTAGAAAACCTCTACTTTTGTATAAAACTTTCAAGTGCAACCGTACTGTCATTCATTCGCTGCTGTGTCAGTAAGTGTTTCACACCTTGAAGAGGAATTAACTCTTGTGAACATTACTGTTGTGTTTCAGACTCAGTTGAAGAAAGGGCTGCACTCATGGAGAATGTGTACCCCCTGCTGTATCTGTACTGTAAACAGAGAGGCTACGACTTCAGCATGGTTGACCTCCGCTGCAGTGTTAGAAACCCTTTTTCTGAACACCACGACACTGTCCAGCTCCATGTGGAGAGTCTCCAGCGATGTCAGGGAACACTGGGTCCAAACTTTTTTGTAAGATATTGTTTGTGTTATTATGTGGTAATTCAAAAGTGCAGATCTTCAACAAACAGTTGATGTGTGATTCTCTGTTTGGGTCAGTTGTTCGTTGGACAAAAACATGAAGTCCAAAGCCTTCCCTCTAGTCTCTCCAAGAAGACTTTTGAAGCCATCCTGACAGTTTTGGAGAAAGAGTGGGTCCAGATGTCCAAGGGGAAACTAGTGGACGAGTTCTCTGAATCAGGCTCTCAGTCCAGTATCGCCACAGAGAGCAGCACCGGCAGTTTTGTCCATGAATCCATTTACGGAAACTATCTGAATTTTGGAGATGAGGTTACGAGTTCAGGGCTGTTGAGCCAGGGTTCATTCAGCTCAGGGTCAGATGGAGAGGAGGCCAGACTCAGCCCTGTGGGAGTGAGGAGTCTGGAGGATGTGGAACAAGACCAAACAGTACTCCAAATGTGGTACAAGCTCGATGAAAACTGCATTCCACCAATCTACCGCTTGCTTCCCATCAGGTAAACTGTCTTTATTTCCATTCCCTCATAAGATCCTGCTGAAATTTTTGCAGCATGTTGAACTTGAATATGAATGATGCAGTTAGGTTTTTGTTCTGGAACATAGTGGTACTGCAGGTGAATGTGTTCCTGGTCTTGAGTCTTCTTTTAAATCTTTTGCTGTAAATTTGTGTGTTTTCTCCTCTTTGCATATTTTGTGACCCTGTTGACTATTTGCTGTAAAACGTGACAATCTTGTGGTCATGCTTCAGTAGTTAGGCTTTTTCAAGATCGTTTCATCCATTTGAAGGGAATCTTACAATTTTTGACTTTTCACTGTTAAATTTCTTTTTTTGACCCATTTTGAAGTAAAGAAGCTTCTTAATAATTCTGCACCCCCTAAATATAGGGTGTTAACATTTTAGGCCGTACTCTCCCCTGTTATACAAATACATATCACCTGAGAAAGACGAATTCCTACAAGAAATGGAATTACTATAGTTTGGAGTTGGAAAACTTGCATAAATATGATAATATGGTCTAAATACTCATTTGCCTAATAATTTTGCACACAGTATATATTTAATATTTATCTTGTAGCTTTTGCCTGCATTTTTCTGTATTTTGTGTGATTTTTTTATAGAGTCCTTTTTTGCACTAATTGTTTTTGCTGCTAAACAGAACAGAGCTGCTAAATGAATATTTATTTTTCCTGTGACAGTGACAATAAAGATCTATTCTATTTTAAATATAAAGATACATACTGTATTACTTGCCTCAAATAATAATTAGCCTGGAGATTCTCAGTTCTCAGTTCATTTCTGTTTCCCATGGGCTGTTGTCAGCTGACCCCAAACTGGGAAATTACAGAATGGGAGGGCAACCATAGGACAAATGTGATCATCTGTTAATAATCCAGTTAACACAGTAAATGGGGATCAGCCACTGGGAGTCATTGTCATTTATTGAAGTACTTTTTATATGTGGTGACCTTTTCAGCTTTCACCTTCCTGGCATGTTGAGTGTGGACAGGCAGGACAGGAAGGAAGCCAGGAAAGACTGGAGAGATACATGTCAGAGACTGGGGGCGGTTTTACAACACAGTGCTATGGAGGCTCTGGGACAGGAAGAGGCATCTGTATTACTCAGAACAGGTTTGTATGAAAAATTTTACTAAAATGCTAGAGCTCGCATTTGATAGAAAGAGACTTGAGAGGTTGTTTTTTGGTAAATCTGATTAAAAAACAAACAAACAAACATATTCAGCAAAATGTAAGGATTTTTAAGTCACATGATGGAAAATTTTATGACATTAGCCTTGACTTGAGAAAAATTCCCAAAATTATTTACCATGAGTGGCTTGTGACTTGACTTGATAAGTTTTTTAACCTAAGAATACTTCCTAATATTGATAATAACTAATTAAACAAATAACTGTGGAAAACAAGTAATATCTGGTTATTTTGTTTGAAAGAACCACTGAAATATCTGCATATAACAAGGGGCCAGCTTTGTGTAGGTTTACTGTATTCTATTCAAGCCATTTAACCCTTTATAGGGCACTCATTGAAATACTCTGAAATTCAAAATTCCAGCGTGTGTTAGTGTGTTATTGGAGATCATCATCTACCTCCTCGTTGGTTGCCGTGACAAAAGCCTACCTCCTCTTGCCATAAAACATCCAAGCAGCACTTGCTAAAAAGTAAACACATGAAATAAAACAACAGTTATAAGATCTTAAACTGACAAAAATCACTTACATTTACTATTTTACAGGTTCAAAATGTCTATAAAATCTCCCTGAATCACCGTGTACTGTTATAAAAACCAGCATGCTTCTTGACCTCACTGAGGCATGGGATTGGCGGCATATTTAATGTTTGCGGAAATTACCCAAAATAGACCCCAGACCACCTCTGAATTTTTAAACAGCAATGAAAGTAAATAACAAAATAATAATTGACAGACAGTATAACTTATAGTGACTTCTAAACTTGTCAACAGCCATTTTCGCATGTCTAATACATAATCAAACATCATTTAAAAGAATAAGAATTAAAAAAAAAAAGAACAGAATAGGGGGAGGAGCCTCTCACTTTGTAAGTTATGATGATGAGATATCAAGCCTTGATTCTAAAAATTTGAGAAATGAATTCCATATCATGTGGAAGATATGAGTTTTTCGTTTAATTGTGTATGTGAGCCTTTCAATAGCTATTCAGGATGAGAGTTCCATTATCCATGAATTTACCGATGGACAGTCAACATTTTCCAGTGTCTAGCTGTAAGATGCTTCGCATATATTAGTCAGAGTTTCACCAGCCTACTTTCATGAGTTCTAAGTGCTAAAATTTCTAGAATAAGACCTAGAATACAGATCTCTGGGCCCATTGGGAGTGGTTCATTTCTAGAGGTTTATGAAGTTTTTCCAGTTATGTGAAAATGAATACTAAGTGTCAGTGTGATCGTTCCTGTCTCTGTGGTTAGTTCTGGACTGGGAGGTAGAGACAGGTCTGCAGACTGTAGCTCAGGCTCCACCAGAGGATCACTGTCACTGTTACAAGAGAGTCATCCCAGACCTTTTCTACAACCTGAAGAACAAACACGCCACCCACTACGCTGACCTGCTCAAAGGACAAGCTAAGCTGGATCCAGTCCTCAAAACAGCGCAGCAGCGTTTCATGGACAGGATCCATAAAAAGGTCAGTCTAGTTCTGAAAGTTGCAGCGTAGTTTTGATTCACTCATGTTTAGTCTTATTAGAAACAGGCAAAGGTGAATGACTATTGCCGGTTTTAGCATCATTTGGTTTTTTTTGATTAAGGTCTTTTTTTATTTTCAGTTTTCAAATGCCAAAAAGAAACATACAACTTGAACATGAAATTGTTGTATCCAATTCCTATCCACCTGCCCTCCCACCCATCCCACCCACCCCAAGTACTGGACCTTGGATAAATTTATATACAGCCAGTAATAATACACTTACATATAGAAATATATAAACCCCCTTCAAACAAATACATGTAAAGACACATATGCATCATTTGTATTATATGTAATATATATTGTATTATATTATGTGCAGAATCCAGGAGTCAATATACAGTACTTTGCAGTTTGTTGGGTTAGGGCCTGGCCAAGCGAAAGTGAACATCGGGGTCAATTTCTTTTTTCTCTAAAACAATATTTTTGATTGCTCAGCATGAAAGACATATATCTCTAGTTTCTAAAACTATGTTTATTTAATTTATTTATTTATTTGCTGCCATGTAAATAGAATACAGTGTAAATTAAGAACAGCGCAGGTTGTAAATGACTGTATATAGCATAAATTCAGAATGTAAATAGGAATGTGTAAATAAATATGTTCAAAATATATGTCTGTGTCTTATCTTACATTTATAATAATCAAATAACAGAGAATGAGAAATGAATATGTATGTTCATTTCAACTCTGGAACAACAACAAAGCTAAAGGTGGACTAAGACTTTTACTCAGTACTGTAATTGTTAATACAGTCTTGTATTTCTGGGAAGTACTCTAGTACTATATGATCCTGTAGCTTATGAATAAGTATCTGTTTTTAATGCAGAAACGGTTGTGTGCTTTGAGATGTATGTGTCTATATGTGTCATTCTGATAATAATTCTGTTTTAATGACCCTGAAGCGTTTTTTCCAACTTGACAAGAGAAAATATCTTTTCTCATTCTGTACTTAAAGGTGTTGAATACACATAAGGACGTATCATTTCAGAATCAGAGTCAGAATCATGTTTATTGCCATTTAAGTAAACAGAGTTCACATTACTAGGAATTTACTTCAGTGGTTTGGTGCATACATAGAACATGGAGTAGGTATGTAGCATGCAGTAAAAAATAGAATAAAATAAAGTAAGACAGAGTTATAATAGATAATTTTAAACCATGTCTAATAGTATACAGGGTTTCTTTGGGTCTAAACTGCAATGAGGTGAATTTCAACCTTCTGACAAGATCTAAAAATGGATTGGATTTAATGTTTGGTTGAAGCTCCTTGTGCAAAAAATGGTCAAATTAAGAAGTTTGACATCAGAGTAGTCAGAAAAACCTGCTGCCATCCACTAATGTTGGATATCAACATTAGGATTGTCACCAAGTAGCATGTACATTGCCTAAAAGGCATTAAATATCTTAAATTAACTTGTTGAAACCTGTAGAAACCCTTACTATAACTAATCACACTGGCATTTACACATTACTGTATTTGTGTCTTATTTGGTAAAAGCTGCGTCACACCAACATCTATGAGCGTAGTGTGTCCTGGGGACGGAACGGCCTGGATCCCAAAAACAACCGATCGCACCAGTTCTACACCGAACGCATCTGTTCCCACGTTCAACGGACTATCATCAGCTCCTTGAACAGGTACCACACACAGAGACGGACAGGACGTTCAACATCTTTCTACTGATATGTTGATGTTTTGTTTTTAATCCCTCAGAGTCATAAAGATCCCCAAAATCGAAGGCACCTTTGACGTGGTGAGGAGAGAAGTTGTCAGAGCTCAGATACATGAAGAGATTCAGCGTCACATTGACCATGGACGTCACCTGTGAGCATGTCACTGCTTATTATAGATTTAATAAATACTCAGTTATAAGTTGTTTTTAGTCCATAAAGACCCAGTACTACTAATACTACTATTTTTTTCTCTATATTTAACCTTTCTTAAGTGTTTTTATCACCATTTGTTATTATCCTCCTTATTTTGTGGTTTTTCAGCGTAAATCAGATATTTTTCTACATGTAATTTACTGATCATGTAGATGTTCATCAAAGCTCAGATTAAAGTTGAGGGTTATTATTATTAAAAACAGAGAAAACTCAAGAAAAAAGTGACTTTTTCTGCAAAGTTAGCAATAACTTAACATAAAACCAAGTGTGTTCATCCACTGTCATTGATCCAAATCCATGGGTTTTACTAAGGAATCAATGTTGTAGAAGACGACGGTGTTCCCACGGTAACTACGGAGCCTCTGAACATCCAAATGGGTCATATCTGATGATCATGAAAAGATGACCAAACTGCATTTTACAAAACTTATTTACATGTATTGATAGGATTAGTGGATCAACAGGTATTAAACCATTTAGGTTTGGGACTCTACAGGTTAATTTAGGCTTTTTGGTTTTTAATTTCAGTTTAGTTAATTTTAGGAGTGCATCTTTTTGTTTAATAATTTATGCCTGATGAGTGTCATACCTACTAATGTTATTGCTTTTATTTGTTGATTTATTTATTTAATCTCAGATTGGGATGCGCTACCTGGGACTTTGTAGAGAGGGTGGTGAGATGGGGTGGGAATTGTATATATGTTATGTGGAAAATCCAAAAGTATAGTTTTTTTCTTGTATGACTGTCACTTTTTTTAACCTTGATTCCAATAGACAGAATGTTGAGGAAAAAAAAACTATGCAGCTTTAGTTTTGGTTTTCATCTTAATTGCAATCATAACCTAATAACCTAACCTAATAAACAGATCATCTTAAGTCATATTTCCTGTGTTTTGCAGGTGGCGGAAGTGCACACTGAGACAGGCTTTCCTAGATGATGTCCAGAAAACAGTGGAGCACTCATCATGCAGACCTGTCCTCCTGCTGGGACCACCAGGCTGGGGGAAAAGCACCGTCATGGCTGCATTAGCTGAGCTGGCACCCACATGGATACCAGGGTGAGATGATGGGTGGATGGTTACCTCTGTTATCAGTTGCATATTGATGGAATGAGCAAAAAGACAGAAATTATATAGGTGAAAAGTGATGGATATAGGAATTTGCATGAAGAATTTGTGCTTTTGGTTCTTTACAGTAATGGTATGTGATACTGCATATTTTGGTATCGATCCGATACCAAGTAAATACAGGGCCAGTATCGCCGATATCGATACCAGTACTGATACATTTCAATAATTAAGGTGGATGCATCATCGAATTGCTAAATATCAATTCAAGTGTTTTGTGATGTTTCCTTTTTTATTATTAAATAGTTAAAACCCAGGACAGAATTTGGACAAAGTTTATAATTAAATAGAAAATACTTTATTATCAAATTAAGTTTTTTTCAGAAACAATAGAACTGTAACAAAACAATTTTTCCCCATACATTGTCATGTCTGGAATTGTTTTCTTAAATAAACAAAGTGCACAAAATGATCATCAGAAAACTAATTCTTTTTTTCAGGTAGTGTTCAGAAACTGCGACACAAAAATGAAATAAGTTATCTGTACCTTATAGTCTTTTTACAAATTATTCATCTAGCTTTTGTCTCATTTTCGGCCTGAAAATATAACCACACGGTGCTCCTCTTGCATGCCATTCTTCTACCCATGTCTCAGTCTGTGCATGCGTTGTGCGTGTGCTGGTGGGTGGGCACACCTGAGTTGGCGGCTTGCTTGTTTGCTTTGCGTTGCTGAGTCACATGATGGCACAACATCGAAACACAAGAGGGGGAAGGAGAAGCAAAGTGTGCCTGCTGCGCACTAAGACAGAAGTGACGAGTCCGGCAACCTGGCTGTCGCCTCTGTGATGAAACTGCAGCAATGTGTACAAGAGAGAAGCTGAAACTAAAGTATCGATCTCACCACGCTAGTATCGATCTGATACCGATACAGACTTGGTATTGATACTGTCGATATTTGGATTGATCCGCCTACCCCTACTTTACAGTAACATGATGCAGGCAGGGATTGTTGTAAATCTAATGTTATGTAATTTATGTCATACTGTAGTCTAAGGTTTTCCTGCAAATGCAGTGAAAATGAATGACTCCTTTTTCTTCTTTATCTTCATCTTCTTTGTCTTCTTCATTTTCTTCTTCTTCTTCTTATTGTTGCTACATTTTGTCCAATTTTATGTGTGATGGAGTAAAGAATCTTAATACTTCTTTCAGCGCTGACAGTCACATTTGGCTCATGTACAGTGCTCTGAAAATTGCCAGACTACATCTGAATTGCCTTCTCTCTTTCCTTGGTTTAGAGATGTAAAGGTGTTCATCCACTTCGTTGGTTTCACTGGAGAGAGTAGAAATATTCGTCTAGTCCTGCAGAGTCTGTGTGTTCAGCTGGTTGAAGCCTACTGTCCACAAACACAGCTGTCAGAGGTGCTCATTCATGCTCTAAAAATAAGGAAGTGTAGAAGAATGTTAAAGGAATTTTATGTCAAGTCTGCGTTTTAATTATAGTAATGACTAGTGTGTGTCTTCATTTCAGATATAGTCTTATATATCAGATCTAAAGTTAAAGATTTGATTCTCCTCCTCAGGGTTTTCCTCAGCTGGTCAATGAGTTCTACTCTCTGCTCGGTTATGTGGGAGCAGAGAGGCCCCTGGTGGTCCTTCTGGATGGGTTGGATGAGCTGTCAGAGGAACACGGTTCAGACCTGTCCTGGATCTCAACTGCTCTTCCTCCACATGTCCACATCATTCTTTCTGCCACCACTGACTCTGCCTGCACTCAAACCCTGCAGGTCAGTGCAGCTTAAATGCATTAGTTATGACCTGAGTGTAGCTGGTGTGAAGGGCCCCCCGGCTCTGTTCAGATTTATTTTCAAACAGTAGAATAAATGTGCATGAAAACTTAAAAACATTTGTGGTTAAAAATGTGATGTTTTGTAGGTTTTGCACATGAATTTAAAAAATGGCTTGGTAACACAGCATAAAGATGACTATTCACACTGAAAAAAGTAAAACATTGAATCAGTGTAAAAAGTTCTTCAATTGGTCACATCTAATAAAATTAAGTTGAGTGAACTAAATAAAATTGGAATTAAAAATAATGACTGGATTCAATTCAATTTTATTTCTCTCACCTTAATTTTATTAGATGTAACCAATTGAAGACCTTTTTTACATTGATTCAGTGTTTGCTTTTTTCAGTGCAGCTAATGTCAATGATCTGCACAAAATTTGGAACTATATGATTTACATGTTTCACTATGAATCAGGAAGTTATCATAAGATGTACTGCAACCAAAATTCACCGATATGATAAACGCCCTTCCCCAAACACAATGTTATGACTGTACTTGTGAACATATCCAACTTCAAGTTTATCAGTGAACCCTCATAAGTTCATGATACAGTTTTTGTTTTAATTGATATTGTAAACAAAATAAAGACTAAATAATAATTATGTAATTGTTAGATTTTGATTGTTTTGTCACCTAGAACTACTCAAAACCAGCAGTGAAAAAATGTGTTTATCTGACATAATTCTGTATTATCAGAATGAGGCTCATCTCAGTAGCTCTTTTTGCAGCATCTTTCATTATACCTCTGATGTGGGGTTCGGCTCCATATTTAGTTTCAAGATTGACTTGTGCACAAAAGAGTTCTTAAGTCTAACCTTATTAAATGGTGGAACCTTGTATCTCCGGTTTCATGGTTTGTATTCACTGTTCAGGACATTCATAGACATGCTGTGGGCCTTGTGTTCTTACATTAGGCTGATTAAAGCAGTTGGGCTTCAGGCTTTTAGCACATTTTTGTGCTAAGGTAAAGGATAAATACTTGTACTATACTGTTTTGCAATGAATCCTCTTAGTTTTCATTTTAGACTTTTTAAAATATCACTTTTCAATTTGCTCTATATGCAAATATTCAGGCATTTGTGGTTTTATCTGTCTTTTTCTCAGCACTTGCTTATTGTATGTTGCTGCTGTTAACTTTCCCCTTATCTTATCTTATCTTATCTTATCTTGTCTTAGATTATCTTAGCTTAGCTTAGCTTAATTTCCTACCTCTGCAATGTGTACAATAATGTTAACAATGCATAAGGGACCCAGTACGCTAAGTATGGGACCTTTAATAAACAATGTTTTTATTATTTATAATAATATTAGGAGTTCTTTTGTTAGCTCCCACAAGGCTGTCATAAAACTTACACTAAAACAAACACTTAAACTAAATAAGAAACTAAAAGTATCCAGTTCCCCAAAACAAAAATAAAATTACCCTTTTTAAAACTAACCAAATACACAAATATTAATAAACACTGATAAAAACCCAAAACTATACAACAACCATTAGATCATTTATACTGATGTTTTTTCTTAGGAAACTGAGAAATTTAACATCAACCAGACTTTTATGAGAATGTTTATTGTTGTTTTATTGAAAGTATTCTTACCTTTTCTTTCGTGTGTTGGTATGGAGCCTTCTCTGTTAAATGTAAGACTGAACTGCAGAGTGCTGTGATGCTGTGTTACAAAACTGCGAAAATGAATCTAAATGACCTCCACACTGCACAGGACACAGACCAGATCCGAGTCGACCTCAAACACCCACTCAGCTCTGAGTTTAAACTGCTCCAATCAGGCCTAAATGTGGGACAAACAAATGTAAAAACTCCTTTGTCCCCATAGTCATTGGCATTTTAGATGGCACTTTATAATTTAATTTTTATTTATGAATTGTCTGAATTGTGTTTTTATGAATTGTTATATTGTGTGGTGTGTTTAGTTATTGCTTTACTGTTGGCTGTACAGAGAATTGCCCCTCAGTGAAAATAAAGATTCTTAATTCTTGATTCTATTGCAGTGACCATAATAGTTACCTAATTACACAGATTATTTTCCCTTTGTTCGCCTGCAGACTGCTCATCCCATCATCCTGTCCCTCCCTCCACTCAGCGTCACTGAAATCACAGCGTTCTTAGAGGCCAAACTCCGAGCTGACCGACGCCGTCTGCAGGAGCAGCAGTGGCAGGTGCTGGTCCAGGCCTGTGAGTCCTGTCCATCTCCACTTTATCTGGAAGCAGCCTATGGTGAGAGTTTGCACTGGACGTCGTACTCCCTCCAGAGCAGCCTGAGCCTCCCGGTCAGCCTGGAAGGTCTCTACCTGGGCCTGCTGACCCGGCTGGAGAGAGACCTGGGCAGGCAGCTGGTGAGACGGGCTTCCACTGTTATATCCATCTCACTCTGGGGAGTCACTGAAGAGGTGGGTTATGGCATTTTTTTATTAATTTAACCCTTAAAGACCCACAACTAATTTTGTCACAACTCCCAAATACTTTTTTAGTCTTTCCCAAGTGATTTATTACCATTTATTTTAATATTATCCTTTGCGTTTAGCATTTTTCAGTGAAAATTTGTTATTTTCCTAAGTTTGATTCACTGATCATGTAGATGTTCATAAAAGTTCAGAGTGAATTCAAAGGTTATTTGATCAAATATATCATTAACTCAACATAAAAACTAGTGTCTCCAACCACTGTCATTTGTCAGACTATATGGGTTTACTGGTGAATCAGTGTTACATGAGATGGTGGTATTTTTATTTTCACTATGGAGTCTCTGAACATCCGAATGGGTCATATCTGATGATCGTCAAAAGATGACAAATTGCATTTTAGCTCAATTATTTACGTGTATTGATACGATTAGTGGATCAACAGTTATTTAACATTATAGATCAGTAGATGCTTTTGGTCAGTGATGGATGTTTGGGACTTTTTGGGTTAACTTGACTTGCAGCTATTGTTCTTTTCAATGGGATTTTGCATAATTTAGTTTGTAAAAGAATCAAAATTTATATCTTACAGGTAAAAAAAATGGGATAAGAAAACAAAAACTGAAGGCACTAGAAATATACACAGGAAAATAAATGTACAGATAGATTGTTTTATTCTTCTCTGAAAAGAAAAGAAAAGAAAAGAAAAGAAAAGAAAAGAAAAGAAAAGAAAAGAAAAGAAAAGAAAGGAAAACAAAAGAAAACAAAAGAAAAGAAAACAAGAGAAATATAGAAAAATAACATTGTAAAATGTTATATTTGTATGTCAGTGTAAAACATGTAAATTCTCCAGTACAAAATCAAATATAAATGTAATTAATAAAAAAAAATTGATATCTTACAGAATACATTTTATTACCATTACATTAACATGCATACATGAAGTCAAACAGAATATGCAACAAATGTCTTGATCAAGACTTTGATCAAACCTGATCAAACCCATTAACATCTGTTTCCACTGAAGCATTTTGTAAATTATCCTTAGAGTTGGATTTCTCCATGTTTCTGTCTTTAGGAAATGCTGCATCTTCTGTCTAAAGATGAAAAGGTTCTCCAGGAAGTGACCTCAGCACACCCAGCTCCCTCATCCAGCCCTCGTAGGGTGCCTTATGTGTTGTGGGTTCGGTTGAAACGTAATCTGGGTCTTCACCTGTCTGAGGTCTACACAGATGGAACGTGGGTGTATCGCTGGACACACTCTGAACTGGGTCGTGTGTGCATTAAGAATTATTTTAGAACAAAGGCATCTGCTATGGCTCTGCATGCAGACTATGCTGACTACTACAGAAGTAAGTCACAAAATGCACACATCTTTCAGCCACTGGCATGGACACTGAATGAGGAAGAAGATGGTAGTGGTATGGCTAAGATTTACAGATTCAATCTGAGGAAGCTTCGTGGGTTACCCTACCACCTGGTCCACTCAGGACAGATCATACCCTTCCTGACTGAGTGTCTTTTCAACTACGAGTTCCTGCTTCATAAAGTCTGGGGTTTGTCTGTTCTGGATATAGAGGAGGATCTGAAGAAGGCTGTTCTGCCAGACAAGTAGGTCGCTAAGACACAAAGGACACTCTCCAGCTGTTTTAGTCTGTGACAACAAAAAAAGAGTTATTGTTGTATGGTGGCACAGTTGTCTTTGAGCCTGGGTGCTAATTCACACCATTTTATGAATGGTAAGAACTGCCATGAAAGTAATAGGAAACAAAGATGACCAGTCCCTCCAATCGATATATGAAAGAATAGTTGTTCATCAGGCTCACAGACTCATTACAGATTCAGCCCATATCCTTTAACATGAGTTATTACGCTCAGGGAGACGCTGTAGAGCAAGCAGGTACAATACCAACAGTTATAAGCCCTCATTTCTTCGAACATCTATAGTTCTGTTACTATAATAATAATAATATAATATATATAACAATAATAATGGTAAATGGTAAATGGACTGAACTTATATAGCACATTTTACACACCTTCATGGTGCCCAAAGTGCTTTACAAGGCCTCACATTCACCCATTCACACACACATTCATACACCAATAGGCAGCTGCCGCCATGCAAGGCACTGCCAGACCCTACTGGGAGCAATTTGGAATAATAAGATGAAACCTGCTATGATTAATGGGCCCTGAGCCCTCTTCTCTTTTATCTTGTTCATCCTTATTATGGGCTGTGTTTTTTAAACAACCCATGTTCTTATTATTAATGTTTTTGTTTGATCTATTATTCCTATTGCTTCTATCATGGATGGATTACACTGCATGTTGGTCTTATAACTACTTGAATTCTTTTATCCTTAGCACTATGAAAATGGAGGAATGTTTTATACAGAATTCAATTACTATCATCTATTTAAATTAATTCATTTTATTGTTTTTGGTTTTTGTTTTTTTTACCTTGAAGAAGAAGGTGCAATACCTAGATTAGGTGTATTACATAATTGCAGTTATGCTGACTCCAAAACCTTGAGACTGAGTGTGTTTTGTTTATTACATGTGTCTGAATGTGAATGTACCACTGTTAGCACAAATTTCCCATGGGGGACAATGAAGTTTATCCTGATCCTGAATAGTGAAGAATTAATCTGTAGCTGTACATGTTCACTTCTTCAGAAATGCTTTATGTCAGATGTAAACTGGAGTGTTACTGGTCCCTGTTCCTTTGTCTCTATAGAGAACTGGTGGATGTGGAGGTGATGTCCAAGACTCTGGGCTTATCCCGCATTGTCCTCCAGCAGGACCCGTGTCAGCTAGCCTCACAGCTGGTGGGTCGCCTGGGACAAATGATTATGGAGGACCGTCCTCTCGCTAGAGGTATTCTCCCTTTAACTTCTGTCAGTATTTACTTACAGTGAATATGTGTGATGTGTAAATCTGCATGACAAAAGTTTGAGTTGTGTTTCTTCAGGTGACCCTCTGAAGTTCAGATACCTCCACGCTTTACTGGCTCAGTGTGTCCATTCGTCCCTACCTGTGCTGCTGCCCTCGTCCACCTGTCTGCTGCCGCCCAGAGACCTCCAACACACCCTGCTGGCAGGTCACACATCACACACAGACCCTTCCTTTCTTCATTTATGTACAGCCTTGACTCCTTTTTCCACTTCTTTTCCTTATGCCTTAGTCCCTACAAAGCAGGCACTTAACAAATGAGACATCCCATAATTACAAATAAGCACTTACGAAATGTTTATGTTAAAAATGTTTTTTATGTTTTGTGATTTTACTGCCCTATTATGTTGTAATTTCAAGTAATATCTCATTAACATGTAGGGACTTCCTTATTTTTAGAGTGCCAGACCCTCAGTGTCTGAAAAAAACAAAGTTGATTAGGTATGTGATATTCATTTGAGTTTGTTTAAGTTACTGAAATTTATAGCTTTCCTTGCATTGGACAGCCAGTTTGTTATGCCATGAGTTATTTTGAAGATGCTGTGTCCAGTATTGTTGTTGTCATCTTCATTAGCAATTTCTTCATATGTCTTCTCCAACAAAACTACAGGGTGGATTCATTTCAATTTTTTATGTAGCTTCCTTTGGACAATGTCTACAAAGTTTGTCCATACTTTTGAGCAATTGTGATTTTGGAATTTTTGACAGATTTTTGAAATACTGTTTTAAAATTGTCCTTTACTTATAGTGGGCCTTATTTTCATGGCTTATAACATGGAAATGGTTAAAGATATCAATATAGTTACTACTGAGCACTGATAGGAAGTCATATATGGACTTTCATTTGGGTCCATGACCTTTGACCTTTAGTGACCTGGAAGGGTCAAACTCAAGGTCACCAATATCTACATTTCAACATTCTTCTCTGAAACTACTGGTTGGATTCATTTCAAATTTTATATGTAGCTTCCTAGGGATAATATCTACAAACTCTGTTCACTGGTTTGAAAAATTTAGATTTTAGAAATTTTGACAAATTTTTTTGAAATATTAGAAATTTGCCATCATTTATAACCATATTTTGATGGCTTTCTATTGGGACATTAATCTCTTGCATCAAGATCACAGGACTATAACATAGCAGCAGAACCTGACAGCCTCACACAAGTTGATAATGATTCATGATAGAACATGACAGTTTTTTTCTTAGTGTGGTAAGAGTGACTTTGTTTTACCTAAAAGAAAAACAAAAATAAGAAAATAGTGGTTAATCCGGAAATCACTGGAAAGTGGGTAGTGGGTATGACGAAAATATTAGTTTTTGAATATGATTGTGTTGCACATCTAAGTATGAATGAAAACTCTCAGTATCGGTGGTTGTTACTTGGAGTTCATTGTTGGTGTGTTGACTGATCAGGTCATTTGAACACCGTGACGGCTCTTGGAGGAGGCCAAAGTGGAGTCTTAGCTGTTACCTGTGAAGCCAACGGAAGTCTGAAGTTTTGGGACCTGGAGCAGAGGCGGATCATCAAGGACCTGGATCCTGCAGGAGGATTTGTGGGAGATTCCCTCAATCTTGGTCTGGAAGATCAGATGGTCATAGTCCGGATGGGGCACTGTCTGCAAGTTAGATTATTAACTTTCACTGTTACCAAAAATTTCATTGCCTTATTTATGACTTCAGAAGCATCACTGTATAAGGAGAGCTGTTAATATTTTGATATATAATCTGTGGCTGTATTTGCAGGTTAGAGATGTGGAATCTGGGAATGTTGTGTATTCAGAGAGCGATTCAATTGACGTTCCTATCCTCACCACAACATGTGATGGACGGCTTCTGGTGGTTTTCTATGATGGAACTCCTCTAGTTAAGGTACTAACATATTTAAAAATGTCTTTTTTCTGTTAATCATCAAGCTTTATAACATGCTGATGCCAGAAAATTATGCTGAAAATAAATGAAAGAAAATGTAAATATTGCTAGAGCTTTAAAAACAAGAGCCTGGATTGATTAGGGATTGTTGTTGCTGTTCGTAAATGAAAAAACTGGTCATATTTGAGCTGAATGTGTCTCTAGGTGTTTGACCTGGCCTCATCCTGCTCTCTGCTGCACTCTATTAAAATTTCCATGGAGCATGAGCCAATCCACAAAGACAGCTCTCTTCTCCTGTCCAGCAACTCCATCCAAGACTATGTCCTCTTCGCCTACAGGTTTGTGAGTGTGCACTGTCATTCAGTATTGAGCATGCTCAGAAGTTTGCTCTTAGTAGGTGAAGCTGATATTCGCCTACGGCTACAGGTTATAGTGTTTCACGTTAAGCTTACGCCGTGACCAAACACTTTTGCATTATATTTTTATGTGTGTAATTTGTTCTGATCGTACCAAAAGGAATCCACTATAGCATCATGTTCATGATTTATGAGCCACACGTGTCAACAAGTCTCCTTGATCTCATACATACTTGTCATCACATATCCCTGTGTTAACAAGCTGTGAAATCAGGCCTCCTGGCTTAGCATCCAGACTAATTTCTCCTCCGGCTTAGGTGTAAATTATTAAGACAGTCTGCTTCTCAGTTGCCTCAGTGTTCTGATAAAGCACAGAGATGATGATGCTTCAATACTTTGGCTCCAATCATCATGGAAATAATGAATAATACCAGAGCTGATGACCAGAGGATGGCAGCAAGATAATACATTCCCATGTCAAGTTGTTTTATTAGCAGTGACGCAGGAGCTTTTAGACTAATTAGTGCAGAAGCCATACCTTCACACCTGACAGGATGGAGGATCAGATAAACAATAAACTGGGTCAGTGGTGGTTGCTGGTAACAAGAGACAGCAAGCGTGGTAACAGTACGCTACGCCTCGCAGCCCCGGCTCATTTACAGTTCGCTCACGTCACAGAAGTAAAATGAAAAGTGAGTGTGGAAGCATCAAGTCTTTTTGGCAAAAATCTGTATCGTTAAGTGATTTAAGTGAACAAACTGGGATTTACTGGCATTATTGATAGTGATTCATGTACACATATCAGGCAACACATAACCCCAAAAAACGTTAACAGTCAATAGTCTATTTCCTGACAACGTCAGGTGCAGTCTGATGCAAACTCAGGCAGTTCACTCTGTGACTCTTATTTCCTTGTGCTTCTCCACATTTTAACATCTAACATTTGGTCATGTTCCATACACATGAGATTTAGAGTTTGAGATAAAATTGGAGTTAAAGTGTCCAAAACAACAAACAATCACAATTTTCATATTTTCCCAATTACAACAGACTGCCTATTTATAAAAGATTATATATATATATTTTTTTGTTTTTAAATGACAGATTTGACGTATTACAAAGGGTTTTCAATAGGGCTATCAAAATTAACGCGTTAATGCAGATTAATCCATCATCATGATTAATCTGATTAAAATTTTAACGCATTTAACCCATCTGCAGTGCAGAATGACTCTGAACGTCTCTGCCAAGGCATTTGGGGCGGTTTGTCCAAGTAGAGTTATTGTCACACATGAACAAATGGGCAGTTGATCTGGTAGTGACAGGCAGCAGAACTAGCGCATAAAGATGGAAGATGCTAAACAGCATGTTGGCCCTCTGGATGGGAAACAGTTGATCGACATAAGTATTATACACGCTATGCAGGAAGGAGTTTTCTTTTCATCAAAGCATTTCAGGTTTAAAATTCCACATTAACGTGAAGCATACATTAGTCAGGGATTCTGCTAGCACTTTGGCTAACGTGTCGCCCAGCTTATGACAAACACGTTAAGTGCATGCATACAGTCACAGGAAAAATTATTAGATCACCCTTGTTTTCTTCAATGTCTTGTTCATTTTAATGCCTGGTACAACTAAAGGTATACTTGTTTGGACAAATATAACGATAACAACAAAAATAGCTCATAATAGTTTAATTTCAGAGCTGATATCTATCCATTTTCCATGTGTTCTTGATAATAACTAAAATCTATTAAGTTCTTACATCAATAGCTATGGCATTGTACTGCCAAAAACAGTGCTTTTAGGCATTCCATGTTTTCTTTTCTGTCTGTTTTAGTCACATGAAACACACAGGAGTTAGTACTTGATTGCATAACCACATATATCGGGGCCAACTGATAAAATTTAAATTTTCTAGGCATTCTTAAAGTTATATTAGCGTTTGCTCTTTGCTTGAAAACAGTAAAAGACAGAGGGGACCAATCAGAACAGACCTGTCTTTCTGGAAAAGGCCTTCCTCCATAGATTCTTACACAAGTGTACTCACACAAACCAAGGATAGCTGAAAAGAAGTGAAAAAGGGTGCACAGGCTCATGGTCAAACATTAAAAAGTCATTTCTTTCCATTCCATTCATTTTTCCGTTTGGCTGCAGATTCTATGTTCTAGTTCGCCTTTCTTTTTTTTTTTTTGGAGATGTTGGCAGAACCAGAGACACAGATGCACAAAAATTTCTCATCCACCATTAATGTTTGTATGGCAGACGAGAATCTTAAAGTGAATGTGTATTGTATATGTGGTTGTGTTCACAGACTGTCACCATCATCATCATCATCATCATAAGTGTCATCCCTCTGTATTTTGGTTTGTTATGTTGTGCATTTCTCTTTTAGGTCTGGTGTTGAGGCTGCAGTGTTTGGCGCCACAGGAGGTTGTGTACTGTCCATTCTGTCGGCTCAGAACGCTGGTGCCTCCATCCAAGCTGTTGACATGACTGAGGACTACCTGCTGCTCTTCTGCAGGTAACAGTAACAAAAACACACAGCAGGAGTCAGATTTACAGATTTACAGGCACAGTATTCATAAAATGCATTTATTGTAGCAGCCTACAGCTCTGAAAACAAGAGCTGGAAGGATTCGGTGCATTTTCACAGAAATGTGTTTGATTAATATTAAATACGGTTAAAAGACTATGCAAAGCAAGAGTGAATTAAAGAATATGAAAGAGCATCAGACTACATTTAGGATCCTGACAGACATCTTGGATAGACCTCAACCAAGTAAAATCCATGTAAAATCCAGATGTTTAGGGACACGACAAATTAAATTTTAAAGGTTAGAAGCTGAAATTTAACCCACAGGTCGAAACTTCTACTTGACATAAACTGCAGCTATTAATTTTCATTGTTGTAACATTAAGAGTAGCCTTGTTATTGCTACTTAAAGAAGAAATTACAGAAGATGAATCTAAAAATCCATAATGTTTCAGTTGATCTAATTTATATTGTGTTTTACTCTAAATAAATAAATAAAACTCACATAAACAAACACAAATGTGAATATTTATTTTCAAATTGATTATGGCCAAACAGTTATTTTTGATGTATTTGAATAAGCCAATAACGAATTTTAAAATGATGATTAAAGAGATGAAAAGAATGAAGAATCACCTGTCACACTGTTTGTGTTTTGTCCCTTTCAGGTACCCTTACAAGCAGGGCAGTGACATCATCCACATCGAGCTCTTCAGCCCTGAATCCTTTCAGTATCTTCGGATGATACTTGGCTGTGGTCAGGACAACATTTCCCAGGTCACCGTCAACCGTGAAGGGACCCACGTCGTGGCCTTTTGCTCCTCTGTCCAAACTGGCATCACCAAGCTGGTCACCTGGAATCTGGAGACCGAGGACCACAAACACATCACACACTTTCCTGGAATATTGACCAAAGGTTAAAATAGTCCCTGTGTGTGTTTCATGGCCGTATTTTCAGCTTTGTCCATTTCTCAGAGGTTTTTTTTTTTTAACTCATAAAGATCCAGTGCTACTTTTGTGTCAGTTCCCAATTGAAATTTCCTCTGTATTTAACCTTTCTTAAGTAATTTATCACCATTTGTTATATTATCATCTTCTGTATTTTACATTTTATCAGTGTAAATCAGGTATTTTCCTATATTTAATTCACTGACCATGTAGATGTTCATAAAAGCTCAGATTAAAGGTGATGGTTATATCAAAAACAGAGAAAACCGCAGAAAAAGTTACTTTTTCAGTTAAATATATCATTAACTGAACATCAAACAACAGCTGTTATTCATCCAGCTACATGGGTTTTACTGGTGAATCAATGTTGTAGAAGGTAATGGTGTTTTCACGTTCACTACAGAGCCTCTGAATGACCAAATGTGTCATATCAGATGACCATGAAAAATGGCAAACTCTATTTTACACCAATTATTTACATGTATTGATAGGATTAGTGGATCAACAGGTATTAAACAGTTTAGATCAGTAGATGGTTTTGGTCAGTGTTGGATGTTTGGGTCTTTATGGGTTAAATAGAGTTTATGTAGTCTAAGAAGGAAGATTTTCTGAACCCATAATCCTTTCACATACATGGCAGACTTTAACATGAAAGGTAATTTAACATCTTTATTATACATTTTCCTCCTCCTCCAGGGATTTGCCGTCACCTCCGCTTCTGTCTAGGAATCTGCAGTGGACAGAGGTACCTGCGACTGTGGGATCTGACCTCCAGGATGACCGACCAGACTCTGACCTACAACATCCACAAGACCCGGAGCGACGGCACAGAGGAGATCATCCCGATGGGGAAAAACCCCCGGTGGGCATGAGGACATGTGACACTGAGCCTGTTTACATTCATGCCAATACTCCGATCATTATCAGATTTCTAGAGTTATCAGATTATTTAAGTGATCATGTAAACAGGATAATCCAATAGGTTTTATCAGATAACAGCAGTAATCTGATTATGATTTGTCAGAGTAACACCTGGATTTCTCCCCAATACTGTTTTTTTAATCTGTCCTTTAAAAAAATGTGAATAACATGAACAAGCTGAAATTTATGCATTACTCACAACTCACAATTTATAGATCACAGTGGATTGCAAATACACATAGCATTTAGTAGCAGGCACAATATTGATAAAATAGCACTTACTTCTTTTAAGACATTTCAAGTTGATCATATTCATTCAGGTTATTTCCATTTTTTGTGAAGGAATAGTTTGTACATGTAAACATTTTCATGTAATGTTACTTTTTTCACACTGTCATCATTTATAGGTTATTGTGATGGTATTTTACTGGTCTGACCCACTTGTGATTGAATTGAACTGAATGTGGCCCCTGAACTAAAATGATTGTTAATATCTTCAGTGTATTTTTTGTATTTCACAAATTCATCCCACAGGCTGGATTGGACCCTTTGGTGGGCCAGTTTTGGCCCACGGGCTACTTATTGAACACCCACGCCCTACAGTGTGTTGTTGTATTATAGTGGACTTTGCCTCCCTCTGGTGGCAGGTACGCTGTGTGCTTTTCGGCCAGAGTCGGGTCAGTGTATGTGTGGAACCTGGCCCGACACCGTTTCCTCTGCCGACCGGTCCGAGTCCACCATGGCCTCTACAGCAGCACTGATGCAGTGTTCGCCCACGACCTCAAACTCTACATCTTTACAGACAGAAGCTCAATCAGCTGCACAGATGTCCCTTCACCTCGATTTCAGGTCAGAGGTTAAATGCTGGAATAATTTTTGGTCTGCATCTTTTTGCTGTGTACTGTGGTTCAGTTATAGTCTGTATTTAAATGTTTTGCATGTGTGTTTAGCAGCTTCAGTGTGAATTCATTCAAGTAGTTTAGCTTCGCTGTCATGCTTTTTCTCAAGCCTACAACCCATTTTACAGTTGGATTAGATTAGATTAGATTAGATTAGATTAGATTAGATTAGATTAGATTAGATTAGATTAGATTAGATAGAACTTTATTGATCCCTTGGGCAGAGCCTTCAGGAAATTGAATTTACAACAGCAGCAAAACACTGACTGTACAATATAAGAAATGTTAGAAGAAAATAATAATACAATATCTATTAAAAACAGTGGTGTAAAAACAGGCAGTTGCACATTGGAAAGTAATAGTAGAAACAAGTATCAGAGTAGTTATAATAAAGTTGTAGTTATAATAATGAATAACTATTATGTTATATTATAATATGAGATAGATAGATAGATAGATAGATAGATAGATAGATAGATAGATAGATAGATAGATAGATAGATAGATAGATAGATAGATAGATAGATAGATAGATAGATAGATATTAAAAAAATTATAATAAAAGTTATAATAAAGTGATAATAGTAATAGTACTCATAACAGCAATATATAAGTATGTAAGCATGTAATGTAAGTAAGCAAGTAATACTACTACTACTACTACTTCTACTACTAATAATAATAATAATAATTATAATAATAATAATAATAGTAATAATTTGTTATAATACATCATATTGTGTTTACACCAAATAGGTCAGAAATTAAATAAAGTTGAATTTATTGGGAATTAGAGTAATTAATCTCCATCCTGCCTTGTCATTTCACTCTCAGACTCTTCTGGTATATGATTTGCTTAAGCGGAGCTATGTCAGAAGACAGACGGGGATGTCAATCATTCCGTGTCCTCAGCATGAGTACCGTCTTCTGGAGGATGGACGGACCCTCCTGGGCCTGTCAGAGACCAGGTTAGATAAAATATGTCAAATAAATATGCATTTAGACACACATGGACAGAAGAATGATCTCTGTTACTCTGAACTCAATATTTAGATTAGTACCTTGATCAGTCCTGTTGGTTAAATAGGGTAAAAATTTTCAGATTTAACAGAACAAATGAAACCTGCTGTAAATGGCACTCTAGATGAATGTGCAGATACAGTCGTGGAAAAAATGATTAGACCACCCCTTGTTTTCTTCAATTTCTTGTTCATTTTAATACCTTGTATAACTAAAGGTACATTTTTTTGGACAAATATAATGATAACAACAAAAGTAGCTCATAAGAGTTTCATTTCAGAGCTGATATCTAGCCATTTTCCATGGTTTCTTGATAACCAAAATCACTTCAGTGTTTACATCAGTATCTATGGCATTGTACTGATAAAAACAGTGCTTTTAGGCATTCCATGTTTTCTTTTCTGTCTGTTTTAGTCACATGATACACACAGGAGTTAGTACTTGATTGCATAACCATTGTTTTTGATGACTTTTGATGGTCTAATAATTTTTTCCACGACTGTATTTCTATACTTTGATTAAAAAAAGCAGCAAAAAATGTATATGTATATCCTATTTTGATAAGCAAAGCCCTGTGTCTTTTGGTGCCATATTCTCATGTAGAGTCAATTTAAACAAGTGGTGCCAGGCACAACAAACCCCGCCCCTTGCACGTATTGTAGCTTATTTTGGCATCGATCCACTGTTTCATCCATATTCAATATTTGTTAAACATAGAAATTAAATATATGCCAAGTTTTAAGTAAATTGAAAAAAAATTGATGTTTTTATAGACATTTGAAATGTTGCCCATTATAAGTAAATGGGAAAAGAAAAGGATTTTAACATTTAACAAAAAATTTCAAAAACACGCTATCACTTAGGTATTTTGCAGAGTGATGTCTAAAATTAATCTGTATATCTCTGCAACGTTTTAAGTAAATTGGGTTAAAATTGACATTTTTATAGCGGTTTGAAATTTTGTCCATTATAAGTAAATGGAAAAAAACAATTTTAAAAATTCATAAAAAAACAAACAAACTGAACTTTCACCTACCTTTCCCAAAATGTAATGACATCTATTCTTGGTCACTGGCAATCTATAAACCAAGTTTGGTATTAATTGAACCGATAGTTTTGCTGCTAAAGTGTTAAACAAAGAAACAAACAAACTGAACCAAAAACAGTCCCCCTTGCCTCCCCCTTCAGGGGGCAGGGTAATTATTACCCAGAATAACATACTGTAGGTCTCAGATACAGTGGATTAACAATGTTGGTATATTTTATTGACCTTTATTCAAATGTAAAAATTGTTGACTGACTCTCAGATGAAATTCTTTTGAGTATAAATGGCATAAAATGCACAAACACAAAAGATGCAAGACAAGAATGAATTAAAACCATTATATAAATATACTTAAAGCTGCAGGAGCCAATATCATTGAGAAAAATTCCAGAAAGAACCTTGAAAATACCTTTCTGTCTGAAAATGCCTGTGATTAACTGAAAAATCTGTCAAACTGCAGATTTTCTACAGCCTGAAAACACACGAAAAGAGTAGATGCAGCAATCTTATGTCCTCTCAGAGCACTTGAATTACAATATGCTCCAGGGTAATTATGGATTTTTTTTACTCTGTGACACTAATAGACTATCAAGCACTGAAGTAGAAAATATAAGACACTGGATTAAAAATTCAGAAAAAAACCAAGTACAGGTCGAAGATGAATAGTTTTATACATGACTTAAATTACAAAATGATACCAGAGCGTGCATTTTTCTTGTTTTCCAGTTGTTTAGTTACAGACTTTGCAGATTTTATGAGGTTACTAAAAACACCAGGGACTTGTAGGTCAAGCCAGCTGTTGATCAAAGCTATCAAAAACCTTCAGAAGTCCATCTCAGGTGATTCCTGGTTGAACCGTTGGATGTTGTTTCAGGGATCATCTGGTCCTGTGGGATCTGGACTCTGGCTCCATCAAACATCAGATCCAGGCGTCTCGTCAGGCGGAGTCAGTTGAGAGCAGCAGCAGCATCACTGACCATGACCTTCTGCTTCAATACACACCAAGAAGAGAGACGAGTGAGCAGAATTCAATCTAATAAACAATTAATGTGAATACTAACTGGAATCTAACCTCTGCAAAGTAACTTGAGGTCACTTATTTTATCGCAATATGATATGCAATATGACATCAAGGTTTGGCTTTTTTCTTCATTATTTTGTCAATTTTCCGGGGTGACACTGTATACATTCACTGATGACTTGACAATTATGCTATTTAATTTGCTCAGGGGTGTCAAACCGGCCCACCAAAGGGTCCAGTCTGATCCATGGGATGAATTTGTGAAATGTAAAAATTACACTGAGGATATTAAAGGGGTCATATTTTGCTAATCCCACTTTTATTAGTCTTTGGTGCATTTATTTGTATATTTGGACCCTAATTGTTCAAAAAGTTCGAATTTGAACCCTCCAGGTGCTGCAAAGCTATTTTGGCAAAGATCGAGTGGATTTCTACAACCTGTTTTTATTCCTTCTTAACTTGTTATCTTTTTAACTAGTTACGTCACGACATCTGCACATATAAGGTCGAGACTTCTGACTAACATTTCTCCGAGTACAACATAATTGTTTGTCAGCAGCAGTGGTTGTAGTCCATACTGAAAATATGTCCAAACTCCGAGCCGATTACCTAAAATGTTCAGTTGTTGGTTGAACAGGACAGAGCAGCACAGCCAACAACCTGGAGGGGGCGGGGCATGAAGTGGCTCATGTGCATTTAAAGGACCAGCGCTCAAAACGACCTTTCTGGTGTCATTACTCAGAAATAGGGTTGAAGATGGACCTGTGGAGTTGAATTAATGAAGAATTCAGACCCAAGCATAGCATTTACAGCTCATGTAGACAACAGGGAAATGTTTGAAAATGCATAATTCCATTTAAAAAAGCAAAATACCACTCCTTTAACAATCAAGGATGTCCAAATCATTTAGTTCAGGGGTCACATACAGATCAATTTTAATCTCAAGTGGGTCAGACTAGTAAAATAATAGTAATAGTGCATTGGATTTCTATAGCACTTTTGTTTATTGATTCACTCTCACACACACTGGGGCAGCCAATCCCTTTTGACCACCACCAAACATTCATACGCACACTGGTGCGTAGTAGGTGGGGGAAGTGTCTTGCCCAAGGACACATGACTAGGACAAAGCAGGATTCGATCTGCCAACCCTTTGGTTATTGATTGACCTGCTCTATGTCCTGAGCCACAGCTGCCCCAACTATCATAATAACCTATAAATAATGACAACTCCAATTTTTTCTATTTTTTTTAGTGTAAAATAAGTAAAATTACATGAAAATGTTTATATTTACAAACTATTCTTTCACAAAAAATGTGAAGAACCTGAACAAATATGAACAATCTGAAATTTTCTATGATGTATAAGTCGTAATGCACATGCACTAGTGATAAACTGACGCATAACAATATTAAAATTGGACTGATTGTTCTTAAGAAATTTCAGGTTTTTTGAGGTTGTTCAAGTTATTCACATTTTTTAAAGGACACTTTGTAGATGTAAACATTTTTATAATAACCGAACAGGCCACCCAGCTCCTGGTGCAGACTATGGTTATCTCCCGTCTTGACTACTGCAATGCTCTTCTAACGGGCCTCCCAGCTTGTGTTGTCAAACCACTACAGATGGTCCAGAATGCAGCAGCGCGTCTGGTCTTCAATCAGCCTAAAAGGGCACATGTCACCCCCTTACTCATTGAGTTACACTGGCTACCCATAGCTGCCCGCATCAAATTCAAATCTTTAATCCTAGCCTACAAAATTCTCCGTGGGTCTGCTCCTGTCTACTTAGGTGCACTAATAAAAGCTTATGTCGCCCCACGACCACTCCGCTCGTCTGGGGAACGTAGTCTGGTGGTCCCCAGACCTTGTACAAGACAATCCAGGCTCTTTTCATGGGTCGTTCCACGTTGGTGGAACGCTCTACCAAGTGCTACAAGAACAGAGTCATCCCTGCCTATCTTCAAGAAGCTCCTGAAGACCCAGCTCTTCCGAGAGCACCTCCTGTCCTAGCACTTTCAAACATTCCATTTTAAATATTCTAATAAGGTTTTTCCCAGGACAACCACAGATTCTTTCACGATTATCTCTGGACCTGCTGCGGTGGTCCGGCCTCTTCCCTGCCCTCATCATCACCACTCACTTATCCTCAACCGCCTCCATGTGTCTCCCCCTACTCCCCCCTTCTCCCCCTCTCCCCCAGTCCCTATTTCTATCGCTCTCTCTTTTTCCCCTTCTCTACCCTCTCTCTTTAACCCCAACTGGTCAAGGCAGACGGCCATCCTCCAGGAGTCTGGGTCTGCTCGAGGTTTCTGCCTGTTAAAGGGAAGTTTTTCCTCGCCACTGTCACCAGTCACAAGTGTTTGCTCCTGGAGGATTCTGTTGGGTTTCTGTAGAATTGACTTAGAGTCTGGTTTTGACCAACTCGATATATAAAATGTCAAGAGATAACTTTCTTGTGATCTGGCGCTATATAAATAAAATTTGATTGATTGAGTGATTTAATTGGTTTCCCCTGTAAGTCGCTTTGGAAAAAAGCGTCTGCCAAATGCGTAAACATAAACACATAATGTAATGTTACTTATTTCACTGTTATTATTTTGCTGGTCTGATCCACTTCATAATGGGCTGTATGGGGTCCCTGAACTAAAATGATTTAGATGAAACATGCTTGACTTACAACTATTAGACATAAGAGTTGAGATACTGTATTAATAAACAACTGCATTAATAAACAGTTGAACAGACGTACTTAATAAAGAGGCCAGTGAGCATATAAAAGTCAGTCAGACTAAAAACAGTTTAGTCTCTTTTCTGTAAAGAAGACAGAGTCTGGATGTTATCCTCATTATTTACAAGTATCACTTTTGTCTGATACATCTGATGCCCATTCGGTCATTCAGTTTTTTTGTAGCGACTTGTTTTTAATTAAAGTTCTCTTACACAGTGATGCCATGGGATATTCGGACTGAGAGTAAATCTGCTATGAAGAGACGGCTGGAGAGAGAGGCACAAAGGGAGAAAGAGCAGAGAATGAAACTGGACAGAGAGAAATACAACGCTATAGACCAGTACCTGCTCAGTGGAGACGACCAGGTAACACAGCAGGTTAAGACCAGGTATAGCTGAACATAAAGAAGCACACCAAAACTGATGAAAGCAGAAAAGAAAAAAATACATGCATATAATTTAGTATATTATAAATTACTACGGGCAATGCTGTATGCTGTCTAGATACAGTATTAAGCACTTTTAGAAAGAGTAGGGCTTGCATGTAGTGTGTCACTAAGTGTGAGTTCATTTTATTTTTGCAGCAAATACATGTTTATAAAAGAAATGTACAGTTATGGGCAAAAGTTTTGGCAGTGAGACACTTGTGGTTTTCACAAGCTTTGGCAATTCAGTTCTTTTAGATTTTTTCCCTACTTGTTTCTGAGGTACATTGTTAAAAAAATTATAGGCATTCAAGAAGTGTCAGACTTTCATTGGCAAATACATCCCATTCATGCAAAGGGTCACTGCTAGGACAGTAGGTCTGCAGTATCTTAGTAGCACTGGATGCACTGGAGATTTGTAAGAAGCAAATGTTAGCATGCTTCAATGCTAAGCTAAGCCCTGAAAAATGGCTGAAAATATTCAGCTTTAGGATGTCTTAGTTGTTGTTGTTGTGAGCATGTTGTTATTAAATTAGTATTTATCTGAAGGTACCGAGGAATTGGCCATATTAAAAATATTAATGTTATTAATATTATCCCATGGCTTTGCTGAATACTTAAATAAAGGTTGATGAGAGCATTCTGTGATTTGTTATTTCAGATCAAGATCACCTTAATTTTAACAATTTTAAGTCAATAATGGTGGATGCCAAATGATTTATTCACTATTAATGTCATGTAATAAGCAGGATAATGTACAATTAACCAGTGATTATAGTGAAATAAACCCCTTCAGTCTGATCAAGACTTTCACCTGTCAGGGTTTATGTCTACATATATTGTCTCTTACTTTTGTTCTCAGTTCAGTTACACCAGATTTATATTACATTCATCATCTATAACTGCTATTTACACCCCTGCTGTTTCAGATGGTGGTGTGTTCCTACTTTGCACACCACCTCAATGTGTTCAGCATGGCATCCCAGGAGCATCTGCACATGCTGGAGGATCAGTCGTCTCTGCTGAACCTCCACACTGCAGCTCTGACCCACAGTGGGAGTCACCTGGTGTTGACCAGCTACAACCAAGACGAGCACACCCCCACGGTCACCCTGTGGGACCTACACAAAGGCACAGTGTGTACAATCACCTGTATGTATATGGTTTACCAAATCAAAGACCATTGCATACATGTTGTATATAGTTCTCCATTATTTGAAGTATGATCTAATTTCATTATTTGGCTTATCACTTCTATCACAAGAATCACTTAAACAGATACAGTTCTATTTTGGTATCAAAAGATGAACTTTGTCATATAAAACTGTAAAATCTTAACTTAGGTTTGTTTCATGAAAATCATCCCACTCAGTTAAATATATAAGTGATTTGTGTTTCATTTGCTATTTTTGTATAAATGCTCCTAGGTGGATAAGAAACTGAAGAATGAGCCTGGAGTTTGCTGTGTTTCTCTCTCAGACGATGCCAGCAGAGTTGTCTTTGGCGTCACAGGAAGCAACAAGTAAATGTTCTCTTTGTATCCTATTTTAGTTCTCCACAGTGATACTGTTCTCCACAGCAACCACTGCTCCATGTCCACGGCTGCTATAGGAGACAACACACAAAGAGCTTCTTACATTCATGTCCAGATTTGCTTCAGAGTACCATCTTCTAAAACATTACAGAACAGATAATACATGTTTTGTACGTGGAGAGGAGCAGGAAGAAGGAAAATCCTTACATTACATGTACATACATACTAATGGCCATTTCCCCTATAGGATTTTTTATTGTTTTTCAGAAAACTTAAAAACACAATAAAATTAACTAAACTAAAATGTTCAACCAAAAAACAGGATCAAAATAGGACTTGATAGGACTGATAGTTAAAGTAAAGCAACAAATGATGAGACACTTGGAATGGAAAGTTTTACTCTTGTATTAATCATGACCTACTTACTGATTATTATTATTGTCTACACTAGTGTTGTAGTCAAAACTGCACCATCCAAGACCAAGACATTTCTGAGATCAGAGGATTTCAAGACCAAGACAAGACCAAGGCAGGTCAAGACCGAGACAAGACCATGACCGTACATACAATGAAAAATTATTACAAGAGTGAACAAAGTAAGAATTCTCTATTTTAAGATTGATTTTACAGTAACAGTGACAAACAGTCTCTGGACTTTTTTTAAAACACCACACTGCAGGCCCCAGTAGGGCCTGGCAGCTCCTTGCATGGCAACAGCCGCCCACTGATGTATGAGTGTGTGCGTGAATTTGTGAATATGAGGCTTTGTAAAGTGCTTTGGGCACTATGAAGGTGTATAAAATGCGCTGTATAAGTGCAGTCCAATTACCATTTAACCAAACAGTAGCTGTTTCATTCACAGAATTACAGCATTAAAATGATGGTAACATCCCAAGCCTGAATAAAATGCAATGACAAACTAGAAGCACTCGGAGAGCGCAGACCTCCGCCAAGGCTGATCTGATTGGAAATGGGCCCCCCCGTGGGCCCCCCCACCCCCGATCACCACCAAAATTTAATCATTTCTTCCTTATCCCATTTCCAACAAACCCTGAAAATTTCATCAAAATCTGTCCATAACTTTTTGAGTTATGTTGCACACTAACAGACAGACAAACAGACAGACAAACAAACAAACAAACCCAGGCAAAAACATAACCTCCTTGGTAGAGGTAATCACTCAAACGTCTTCACCATCCAAAACAAACCCATGAATATAAATGCCTTATTTTTTGTCACAGTTTTTGGTTCCGTTTGGTTTTGCATGTCGTTTTACAGATGTATTCTTTGTGGTTTTGGAAATCAAACTTTATTACTAACAAGTTTGCAGACATAACTACTGCTGGACAGGTGAACACCTTCTCCTGGTCTTCCTTCTTTCTCACTGCATGCGTGAGGGTGGGGGTGGGGGTGGGGGGGAGTTTTGTCACTTGTGCGGTGTGTCTGTATGCAGCTGTTACTGGGGAAACCATGTGAAACAAATCAAGTAACCAATAACTGGTTGCTTTGAAATAGATCCCTTTCCACTCTAATCGGTGGCGTGAGCAAATAACTTAACAGCGGTGGTCTCGACCAGTCTCTTCTTAAAATCCCGAGTCCGCACAGTCCGAGACCAAGACAAGACCGAGTAAAAATGTACCTGAGACCGAGATGAGACAAAGACATTAAAAAAATGGCCTCGAGACCAACATCGATCTCAAGTACTACAACACTAGTCTACACTACTGAAAATGAACTACACTCAAGTAACCTGCTCACTGACCACTGAGTTCATCTGTCCCCCTCAAATATACATAGACACAGCCTTTGGCCTGGAAAGTGGGGGCACCGTCTCGCAGGTGTTTCTTCACCAAAACAAACTCACACTCACAGACAGTAGCAAAGAGCAAATTTAAGTTTGTCATTTTCCTCTTTTCGGGGAGTCATACTCCATTGTTGGACTCTGTCAGACTGTTTACTTCTGCTGTAGAATCAACCCAAGATAAAGACAGTTCTGTCTGGAAATCAGTTTATTTCTTCCCTTCACTGGAGCAACATGAAATTTCCATCACTCACTTCAATTAATTGCCAGAATAAAAAGAAAAAGATGCCCAATTTGCTTAATGTAGGACATACAAACAGACATTAGAATAGAATAGAATAGAATAGAATAGAATAGAATAGAATAGAATAGAATAGAATAGAAACCAGTAATGTAATAATGGCTAATAACATAATACCTGCTAATAACTTACGAATTGTGGCCATTTCAGATGTAATAAAGCCAATAATGTGATAGTAGTGTTATTATGTTATTGGCCTACCATTAAAAAATGTGGAAAAAAGAGTACTGCAGCCAATAATATAGTAATACATAAATAGGACTGCATTTTTATGTTTTTGGTTTTTTTTGCAGTTTTTGTGCAGTTTGCTCATCAAAAATAGGTGTAGTGGATTGCATAGTCATCATGTTCATCTCACTACCAAGTACACTCCACAGTTAAGTGAATTATGAACTATATGAAATGAATTAGCCTTTGTAATGTTCCTCCATACATGAAATTATGAACGTACATATCCAAGCAAATAAACAATATTCTGAATAAAGATTTTGTGCAACAAATAATTCTCAGATTCGCTCTTATAACAAACTTATAACTATAACTATAATTAATATAAAGTTGAAATGTTATTACATTATTTGCGTGACCATTTTATTACTTTATTGGCAAGTTATTACGTTACTGGCTTTATTAGAATTGAAAATGGCAAACATTATTACATTATTGGCCATTCTTACGCTATTGCTTGCTACAGTTGTTATTGTAAGATGTTTAAAGGATCATATAAAAACAACTTAAATAAGATAAGATAAAATTCTGACATGAGCGCACATTTTTACAGTTGCATGATTCTTGTATTGCTCCTGACATTGTGTTTAACTGTTATTTAACTGTATGAACATGTGGAAATATTCAGGTAGTAGTTCACAGTTCTTTACACAATTCGTTCGTTCATTCATTCCTTCCAATTACACATAATATAGGTAGCTGTCTTTAGTCTTGAAACCACCAGTATTCGCAGAAACACTCTTTAAACTGCTGAGAGCCTCTTCACATTAAATAATGAGTGTTTGTTCTGACAGACTGAATGTGTGGGAGCCGTTCAGTGGAAACATTAAGAGCATCAGCGGCTATGGGAACCTGTGCATCGAAGCCTCCAGTAAACTGTACACGACAGAGGGTGGAACCAGAGCTGTTCTTCTTTCAGGTAGGACCCCGAACTGTAAAACTGTAAAACACAAAGCTCCTATAAATACTTCACGGGATCTGTCAACACTTCGAGGTGTGTGTTAGTCTTCACACTCTGGTGCTAAAAAACAACTGTTTCTGTCACGAAAAGGTGGCGTTTGACGGCCGCTTGTGTTTTCACACATCATATAATCAGTGCAGACCAGTTAAAGATGGAGACGCTTAAAGGAGACTAATACTCACAGCTATATTTACTGAAACTATGAATAAGAGGTTATATATTGTTATAACATTAAAGGGGTAGTAGTCAGTAATAACCTCTCTGTGTAGTAATGTGATGTAGTGTGCACTTAACCCATGAAGACCCAAACATCCACTGGCAACAAAAAGCATCTACTGATCTAAAATATTTAATAACCATTGATCCACTAATCTTATCAATACATGTAAATAACTGATGTAAAATGCAGTTTGTCATCCATCATTTGAATGTTCAGAGGCTCCGTAGAGAATGTGGAAACACCATCATCTTCTACAACATTGATAAACCAATAAAACCCATGGAGTTTGATAAATAACAGTGGATGGAGACACTTGGTTCATGTTCAGTTAATGATATATTTGGTGAAAATGCCACTTTTTCTTCAGTTTTCTGTTTTGATATAATAATCTTTGAATTTACTTTGTGTTTTCATGAACACCTACATCAGTGTTTTTCAACCTTGGGGTCGCCTGGAATTCAAATGGGGTTGCTTGAAATTTCTAGTAATTGATAAAAAAAAAAAAAATACTAATAAAAAATATATTGTGAGTTGACAATCCCAATCCATAAAGACATGACAAACTCTGAAGCTGAAACTGAAGCACTGTGGTACTGTTTATCTTTCAAATGTTCATTGTGGTCGGTTTCAGATGCTGCAGCTCTTTCATAATCCATAGTTTGAGTTATTGTTTGTTCAGTATTAATTGTCAGCCTTGTAAATCCAAGCTGAACTGACTGTACATATCCTGACCAAGGAAAATAAAATTCTCTCTTCGTGCAGTAATCTACACCTGGCTTTTCTGCCTCCATCCATAATAATATATATTATATTGACTAAATGTCATCTAAAATTAACGTTTTGTGCAACATAGTATAGCAAACTATTACATGATCAAAACAAATTAATTTGAGAAAAAAAAGGCTCTGTTTTGAATGTCTGGGGTCGCCAGAAATTTGTGATTTTAAAATGGGGTCATGAGCCAAAAAAGATTGGGAACCACTGTACTAATCCTATCAATACATGTAAATAATTGGTGTAAAATGCTGTTTGTCGTCTTTCATTTGGAGGTGAATGTGGAAACACCGTCATCTTCTACAACATTCACCAACAAAACCCATGGAGTTGGATCAATGACAGTGGATGGAGACACTTGATTTATGTTCAGTTAATGATAGGTGTGCTGAAAATGCCACTTTTTCTTCAGTTTTCTCTGTTTTGATATAATAATCTTTGAATTTATTTTGTGTTTTCATGAACATCTACATGATCAGCTCATTAAATATAGGGGAAATATTTGTGATTTACAATGAAAAATGCAAAATACAGAAGATAATATTACAATAAATGGTGATAAATCACTTATAAGAGATTAATTAGAGAGAAAAAAAATCATTTGGGAGCCACCAGAAAAGTAGCACTGGGTCTTTATGGGTTAAAACAGCACATGTCCATATAGCTCACACTATGTTCGTTATGATCCAAACTGCTCACTTGATGTAAGGACTAGATAAAAAATAGCAAATAAAGCATGTCATTATATTATACTGCTCAGTATTTAATTTTTTTATGGCCAGAATTTATCAGTTGTGGAGGAAGCATTCAGAACCTGTACTTGGTACTGTAAAAATAGAAATACTACACACAAGCAAAAGTACTACAATCAAAACCTTACCTAAGAAAAGGTATTATCAGCAAATTGTAGATAAAGAGGACTGATTATGCTCACTTACAGGTTCAGAATTTTGTTTCAGGCATTGACTAGAATAGATTTACAGGCTGCAATGCTAAAAAAAAAAAAAACCATTACTTTTGTTACACTGTTCGCCTCTTTTCAGCCTCCACTTGAAATAAATTGGTTAGTGTTCCTCTGAGAACCCTTTTCTACCTAAAAGGTTCCAAGTAGAACCCACACAGGGGTTTTTTACCTTTTACCTTGAACTCTTTTGGTGGAAAATAGTTCTAATTTTACTGGAATTCTTTAAATAAAAAAGGGTTCACCAGAGTTGCATCAACATTAAAAAACTACTGATACATGAATAAAAAATGTATAAAAAAAAACAAAACAACTGATACAGTTTCAAATAAATGGCTTCACTTCTAAAATAATAAAAAAGACTTTTCTTTTCACTCCATATTTTTCCAAGACTTATTAATTTAATTTCCTCGAAAGTTTTAAGAGTATGAATATTCATCATAAAAATGTAAATGCATATTACCAATTTTTTTTTATCGTTTGTATGAATTGCCTGCCATTTCCCTGTTATATTAGTTGAAATAATAATCTAAAAATAACCCCAGTGCTATTATGTCATAGTTACTTCAAGGTTTTCTTTCTTTGTGAGATACCTGTTGAGCCTGTTTTTCATTGAGTTCAAGTCATTTGCAGGTTAAAGCTTGTAGTGGACTTGTTTATTCCATAAAAGACAATGGTGTTCTGTGTCCAAAAAAAATTGTGAGTAGAGTTTTAAGATTTTGCAAAGTCCAATGAAGCCTCAAACATCAGATTTAGATGCATTTTACTGCTATAGACATTTGAAGTTGAGCTCATTTGAACCACTTTAATGTCCAATCTACAGCGAAACATCCTATTTTTTAAGATCATCATATTTTTGTCACATATCGCTAAAAAGTCAGCTTTTCATGAGCTCAGAAAAACAGGCCTGGATTTTCCAGTTTTCAAATAGTTCATGTATCTTAAAAAAAAAAAAGAGGTACATATAATCTTAAATTTATTATGAACAATCCAAATAGACAGATTAGGACATTCAGAGGGCAGGTAGTTGATGAAAACTTGTAAAATGAAAAGTGAGTCATCATTATAATTGTTTGTAAATGTTCTACTTCTAAATTTCTGAAATATTTGTCATGCTCTGCCCATAAATAATCATTTAAAAGCACAACTAGCTTGATAATCTTTGTAGTAACTTCAACAACTCCCACTCCAGAGGAAAAATCTGGCTTTAAACTTAAAATATTGATTTGACATTTATTATAATTATTGCAGTGTTTGGGTTATTCTTGGGTGGCACATGATGATGAAGCGCATTTGTGTCATGTCAGGAGAGAAAATATTCTGGTGGAATATGTGCATGAGTCACTGCATGGCATTAAAATAACCAAATGCCATTTTCAGGTTGTATTTGCGGGTTTGGAGGTTGTTTCACTTTCATGTATCAAGGAAGAAATCCAGCGAGTCAGACTGGAGTAAAAGTACATTTGCCACTGAGATACAGATATAGATAAAAATTAAAGCAGAAGTAAAAAATGTGAAACCTATTTAAGTGTAATACTAAGTAGAGTTATACAATTACATTCCATCACTCAAGTCTTGTACAGCAGGGGTGTCAAACATACGGCTTGTTGGCCAAAACCGCTCCGCCAAAGGGTCCAATCCTGTTTTGTAAATGTAAAAATTGTAATACTTTAATATTGGAAATGGACCCCAGGAAGAATAGTCTCTACTTTGGTACAGACTAATGGGAATCCTTAAAGAAAGAAAGAAATCCAACCCATGTGGTAAATTTGTTAACTGCAAAAAATACACTGCATATACTAACAATTAAGGATGTTAAAATCATTTTAGTTCAGGGGTCCCATATGATCTCAAGTATAATACTAACTATAAATGATGACAACTCTAAAACTGTCTTTGTTTTAGTGCACAGGTTTCAAACATGCAGCCCGGGGGCCAAATCCAGCCCATCAAAGGGTCCAGTCCGGCCCCTGGGATGAATTTGTGAAATGCAAAAATTACACTAAGATATGAACAATCCCTTTAGTTTAGGTTCCACATTCAGACCAATTGAATCTCAAGTGGTCCAGACCATTAAAATACTATCATAATAACATATAAATAATGACAACTCCAAATTTTTGTCTTTGTAAATGTAATATTTTCATGTATTTACACTAAAACAAAGTATAATTTCGTAAAAACTGTGAATAACCTGAACAAATTCATACCTGTAATGTCTTAAGAGAAGTAAGTACAATTTTAACAATATTCTACCTGTTATTAAATGTATTTGTAGATCCACTGTGATGTGTAAGTTATAATGTACATGTGTAAATGATAAACTGAGACAGAATATTTTCAGAATTACACTTATTTTTTTAGTTTGTTCATGTTATTCACATCTTTTGAAAGGATACTTTGTAGATGTAAACCTTTTCATAATATAAATTTACTTTTTTCGCTGTAAAACAGGGAAAAGTTTGGAGTTGACATTATTTATATATTATTATGTTATTATTTTACTGGTCCGGCCCACTTCAGATCAAATTTGGCTTAATGTGGCTGAACTAAAATGAGTTAACACACCCCTGATCTAGACGGTGACATCTGACCATGAGGTATGTTAAGATGTCATTCACATTGTCCATATATGATTAAAAACGACACACTTACCTGCATGACTGTATGAAACTATAAATATTACTACATTGTGGAAACTGTATTCCTCTGTACTTGCTAAAATCCCACACAGCAGAATCAGGTCATTTCCATTCTGCCGTTGTCCTACAGGACAGTTGAGCCTGTGGGATGTGGAGGGATGCAGGTTCCTGTCTGTGCTGTCATTGGACGCTCATGTGCGCTGTTGGAGGCCGTTCCGTGGCGGCGAGGTATCGGTCCTGCTCGGCCTCAGCCACAGCCCCGCCCTCATCAACGTCCGGCCTACATCCAGGACGACCAGCACGAGGAAACGAGTGTCTGGGGAAGGGGACCTGTTTGGAGAGTCCAGCAGCAGCGAGGAAGAGGACGAGGACACGTAGGACTCAGATGTGATGAAGACTGATGACGAAACATTTGATCACTTCTGCAAACCAAATGGCACAGTTCAAATAAGATGAAACTACTTTAGATAAAAGACATGTCAGGTAGCACTGCCTCCAAAACATTAGCAAAAGCCCCCAAACCCATTCAGTTTTCAGCCACATTGGAACTTTATAAAAAAAAAAAAAAAAAACAGGCTTTCAGTACCGCTGGCAGTGAGTGGAAACAAAGAAAGACCTGCATGATTATACTTTGTTTTAATGAATATAAAAAGAAATTTACACAATAGTGATAGTGAAAACATAAAGTCCACAAACATGACATCCTATTCCAGTGTCAACAATCATCTCCTCAATTAAATATCAATCTCTTGTAAACATTTTAAATGTGAAGGCTATTCTCTACAAGCCATTATAGTATAGAGGCAGACACTGATTTCAAATATTTGAGAACATTTCATGAATTATGTTTTGTGAGTTGAAATTAAGAAAAACGTTCAGTGCTTGTTGAGTCTAAACCGAAGAAAATGAGGACTATTCGCAGGAATACGTTTTTAAATCAGGTATAGAAAACCAAAAGATGCTCTTTTGCCCAAGGTCAAAATGGAAAAATAAGTCTCACAAAAAGCAAAACACTTGGGGAAGACGGCGGCTTCAAGCGGATGATTCTTGGAGCAGCAGTTCTCCCTGCAGACTACAGTTCAGCTGTAGTCGATGGGAATAATCAGAGATGGAACAGCACAAGTTTTCAACTCGTCCTTGATTAATAAGCGCTGCTTGTCATGGTGCTGGATTGTGCTCTTACAACATCACATATACTGTTGTCATCTACCACTGATCGTCCTAACCCTCAGCCTGAAGACCTCTGAAAGGAGGGAGGGGCGTGGGGGGGTCACTACCTCGACCGGCGGTCTTTTCTGTTCTTGTCTAGGCTTTTGTCCATGGTCTTTTCGTTGTCCCCTCTGCATTTGGGGCAGTACCACTTGCCTTTGGGCTTGTAGGTCAGACCCACACATGAAAAGTGGAACCACTCAATGGGACACTGGTCGTTGTCGCAGCCGATCATCTCACCATAAGACACCTGCTCACAGAGACAGTAGGTCGGCTCGTTGGGGTCGATGGCGAAGTCAACTGGTGAGGCGTCGCGCTCCTGCTTGGCCTTGCGTTTCTTCTTCTTTGCAGACTTTGACTTCTTCTCTCTTGGCTGTGGGATGGACAGCTCCTCCACAGGGTCTTCCACCAGAGAGCCATTGGCCGGCGGATGACTCGAGTCACGACTCTCGCTGTTTCGCTGGCGTCGTGGACGTCGGGCTGAGGTGCGTTCGGGGGCGGGGGCCTCTTGTACACTGGACCGGCGCTCTGTGGTGAGCCGCTCGGCCTCACCCGGCTCCTGAAGACACATGGAATGAGAGTCCATCTGCCGAGAGCGGTTCTCCACCAGCTCCGTCATCTGAGTCACCACGTGGATCTTCTCGTCGCCGAGCTCCTGGCTGATGATGAGCGCACGCTGCAGCTGGATCTGCAGGCGTTTTCGCTGAGCAGCATCCTGCTCACCTTTGTACTTCTCAAATACCTCATCCACCTCCTTCAACACCTCTGCAAAACACAAAGAACTATGGTTAAAATAAACAAATAGAACTCAACATTACACCTGGCAGATGAACGTGTTGTTTTGTCTGATTTATTTATAGTTTTATACAACAATACAAGACGGATAGGGAAAAATAAAAATGTAGCATATAGAACTAGAAAAGCACTCAGAGAGCGCAGACCTCCGCCAAGGCAGATCAGTGGCCCCCCCACCCCACCCCCGATCACCACCAAAATGTAGTAATTTGTTCATTGTGCCAGTATCAACATTTCCTGAAATTTTCATCCAAATCCGTCCATAACTTTTTGAGTTACCTTGCACACAGACAGACAGACAAACCTCCTTGGCGGAGGTAAAAAAAAAAAAAAAAAAACAGTAAGAATGTGCAAAAACAGCCAGATGTGGTTTCAGACTCAGTGCATCCAGATGTTGTTCGAAGTCCGATACCATATCTGCACATTAAACTACAGTAAAACATTCTAGACTTATCAGAGGGGTCAATATATAACTGAAGGACTTTTGAAGTCCATAGGATATATCTTGCATACATCTTTATTAAAAGTGAAAAAAAAAAAAAAAAGTTTTTATGTTCATTGTGATCATGTCTTTAAACATTCCATAATTATTTAATTACAGAAACAATCACTTATTAATAAATGATTATTAATAAATAATTAATAAACGACTAGATGTCAATAACCGGGCGAATTTAATAACAACCACCTTCTAATTAGCTAAACAATAATAAAATGAGCTTATTCAAAAATCGTTTTGATTGTGTTCTTTTTATTAAGTTGAGATAATCATGACAGATATTTATTTTTTGGCAATATATCAAATTTTTATGGAAAATAATAAATTGTATCTGTGTCTGAGAAATCACTTCCAACTAAGTTACCCATTACAAACACACCTGTCAAGGAAGTGTGTTAATTCCAAATCACATGACCTGCTCCACATGATGTCATTTCCTCCTGAAGAAAACACTGGCAAGACTCCAATATATGTTCTTTCTCCTCTTTCTGAGTTATTTGATATAAAGTAGTGTGTGAGTCAAGTTTGTGTTTATTACACTCTTTGTCAACAGTGTTACTACAATATCTTTATAAATAACTTTCAGTTTCAGTTTTACACAGTTGTATATATGATATTTAGAAGAATCTTTCTGTAAAAATATCTTGTTATGGTTATATTGATTTTAGGCCTGAAAACAGCAAAAATGTCAACTATACCTGTCAACTATGTTACCCCGTAAAGGTAACTCAAAAAGTCCCTCAGTTATATATTGACCCACAGATAGACTACTACTTAAACGACTGTTTATTACTGCATAAATCACAAAAATTGGTATATTTACCAAATTGTTGAGATGGATTTGTGTAAAAAAAAAAAATTACAAATAATGAAACAAGACATGAATACAGCCAAATATCCAGCAGCGGGGTATGGTTCACAATTATAAACGTTACCTACGAAAAAGAGGTGAATACAGGTTTAATAATCTGCAAAGCTCAAATGATCCGTTTTGATAGGAAAAACTTGCGTGATCAAAAGTTTTACAGTAGTGTATGTAAAAACCTGTGTTAAATTTACTGAAAACAGGCATGAACATGGAAAAAAAGAAATACAGAAATGTTTAAATAGACATTTATTTGTGCAGCTGATATGACATAAGTAAAAGTACTACAGTAAACAAAAATATTCTCCATGTGTTTTCTTGACTAAATGTTGTCCTGGTAAATTCAGCTTAAGGAAAGTTCTTATTTTGGACCTCAAGAAAAGAAAAAAGAAAAAAAGAGACAAATTTCTCTATAGAAATATCTGGGTGAGTCAAGTCTAAGTCGTTAAATGTACTGTATATTTTATTACATATTCATATTTAGGATCCAGATATATTGAGATATGTATTAATTCTGTTCTTGTAAACTGATTTCTGCCACTGTGAAGATATTCTCCTGTAATAATAACTTTCACACAGTGTTTTCAGTCTGTTTGGAGCGGGTTTGTTATTGTTTGGAGATGTTGGATTATTTTGGGATGGTTTTTCATTATTTCTAGATACAGAGACATTATTTGGAGACAGTAAGTCATTGTTTTGCAATGTTTTGTCTTATAGCAGGGGTGTCAAACATACGGACAGGGAGCCAAAACCAGCCTGTGGGATGTAAGTTTGACTGAATTTACCAAATATAAACATTACACTAAAGACGTTAACGGTCAAGGGTGTCAAACTAATTTTTGGTCAGGAGCCACATATAGCCCAATTAGATCACACCAGTCAAATAATAGCATAACCTATAAACAACTCTAAATCTTCTCCTTGGTTTTATGCGTTGTATTTCATGCTGCCTCTTGGCCAGGACTCCCTTGGACAAGAGGTTCTTAATCTCAATGGGATCTTTTTTCCTGGTTAAATAAAGGTTAAATAAAATTTTTAAAAATGTGAAAAAAGTTAAATTTCAGTATGAAAAAAAATTACATTTAACAATATGATAACTTCAACATAATATTACTGAAGTTGCACTTATTTTTATTTACTTTTTTTCCCCCCGATTGTATTGGATTCACATTTTTTTCATAATGTAATTCTGCTTTTTTTTAAATATAAAACAAAGACAAAAATTTTGATTTTTACTTATAGGTTACACTGATCTACAAGTAAAATGCTTCCAGAATAAAAGTAGTGAAATTTTACCACGTGTGAGTCACTGATAAAGAAAAAACAAGTCAGAAATGCTGGATGGCTAAAGTTTCCTAGATACAGCCTTGGGTCAAAATGTGAAATTTTAGAATTACCTAGAGAATGGGTATAACTGAAAAGGAGTATTTGTCTCAGAGCTACCAGATCTACTTCAAAACACTGTCTTCACATTACAATACATGCACTTTACAGGTTCTGTCTAGTGGTCTAGTGGAAGATTAATAAATCTATTGTATAAATGTACATAAACCAATATATACAGGGTTCATACACGATTTTCAAGGTCAAATTTAAGCACTTTAAGGGTAATTTTCAAATTTTTCCACCACAGTGCCTTATCACTGGGATAAAATACACATCAACAGGAATACATATACTCATGATTTTTTTTTTTTTTTTCACTTTTTATCCCAGTGATGTATGTTGTATTATGCTATAAACATCTAAAATTATGTTTCATAATATCAAAAAGTTTAGAAATTAAAGGAGAACACAAAGTTTTATCCAAAAAAAAGGGAAACCACTTGGTGTTCTTCAGACACACTCGCACTGAGACAAAGATTAAGATAAAAATGTACTTGGAGTCAACCTGAGAACACCTGCTAATTTTCATTTTTGACATAAAGTTTTATTTTTCAAAATGTATCACCTCTGTGTAACTGGCTTTGGCTTTCCATCTAACCTGGCAAAGTAAATATGAAAAATAAATCAATCAATCACATCACAGAGTTATAATTAAAAGCACTTTCAAGCACTTAAACTAAAATTCAAGTACTTTTCAGAGCTTGAAAACCCAACATTGAAATTGAAGGATTTCAAGCACCTGTATATATGTGTAATAACGCTTTATCGTATACCTTAAAAACATCAACAAACCAGCACTTTTGTCATTTGTTTTCCAATTAATCTCATTTAAATACATAACATTTAGCACATTTAATCTCTGAGGCAGATAATGTCTAAAAAAAAAATTGTAGACCAATGTTATACACTACAAACAAAACGTTATGGACATGTTTAGTTTTTGGGCTATTTTTTTCAGTTGGGATTCTTGCACAGTGCTTTTTATTTTTTGTGTGTGAATTGAATTGAAACACATTTTTTTAACCCTTTCATGCATAGTGGTCACTACAGTGGACAGTTATTCTACAGCTGTTCTCTTGTATATTCATGGTTTTTTTGTTTTAGTTCCATATCAGCCAACACAGTGAACACTTATGCATCATCCCATACATTCAAACCATTACTGTAAGTAATGGTATGAGTTTGAGCTAGAGTTTATATTTTTTTTAAAACAAAAAGTTTGGGGTTTTTTTTGCATATTATCTGAGTGAGTAATAGCTAGCATTATAGTATGTTCAAATGTGAGAAAACATCAGATTAGCAGCATTAACCTCTTGACGCCCAGGAAAGTGAAAATTTTAGCTTTTTTCCATTAAACAATTGTCTTGATTGGAAACTGCATAATGCAACTTTTTTTTTCCAGATACATTTTTTAAAATTATTTTTATTTATTTATTTATTTATTTATTTATTTATTTATTTATTTATTTATTTATATGGACAGCATTTTTTAAGTAAAACTGTCAAACTTTTGTCCCCTACAGAGAACAAAATTGCATTGCTTGGTCTCAGGAGGTTAAAATTTTTTTATTTCATAGTTTTCACACAGTATGACAGTAAATGCATGTTTCTTTCCTTAAAAAACTAAACGAACAGTGTTCAGCTGAGTGGACATTTTTGTAGCACCATGAAAAATAGGTTCATTAAAAAAAAAAAAAAAAAAAAAATCAATCACATTACTTTTTCATGCCTACAGAAGAATAAAAACACTCAGGAAAAAAATCTTGATTAACTTTCTGGTATCCCGTCCAGCAAGGCCCTTACTTAGCACCAAGTGTGCCTTTTTGGCACACTTGTGGAATAATGTCAAAAAAATTTTTCATAGTTAGTTTTTAATTCTTTTACATTTTTTTCTATTTCATCAACTTGAGCCGTAAAAAAAAAAACCAAATACTCAATAACTCACATTTTTTAACCCTTTAAATGCCGTGTTTGTAATGTAAACAAACCGGTTTTTTTGGATGCAAAAAACCACAAAAAAAATTTTTTTTTTTTCAATATACTACATAAAAGTGGATCACATATTATTTGATTTTTGCAGCCTGGCATATGTCAATGATTAACTCCAACATTGGTTAATTTGTATTATTATTTTTGGTGCTAGGTCAAATGTTCAAAAATACTAGCATCTGTCACCAAGTGTGCGTGAAATGCACACCAATAAATCAAACTATTAAATATTATATATTGATTTATTTTTCTGCTCTAATTTGATTTTATTTTTGTAAGTCAAGGTCAGCCCTCATCATACATATCAAATGGAAGGAATAGTGTGTTTTAGGCACACTTGGGAGACAGATGTCTTATAATTTTCTTTTGTTTACAATGTGCAAATTTTAGTTGGTGGCCAGAATTTTGAAGATCATGCAAAAATGAACAACTTTTGAATTCTAACCTTATTTAAATTGTGAAAAATAATATGAAGTTTTTTAACATGAAGTGCAAAGTGTGCCTAAAAAGCGCACCTGGATACCAGAGGGTTAAGGTTCTTATATTTCATGCATGAAAGGGTTAATGACCAGACATAGTTTTATTTACAAATGACAAAAAAATGACCAAAAAAAAAAGAAATATCCTAAACTTTTTGTTTGTAGTGTAGATCATATCTATTAGCTCTGAACTAAAGTTTGAGAGTCCCTAAAGTTGAGTGGAGTTCAGGAGAGGTTGTTGTTGTTTGAGGCAGAGGATGAGGAAGAAGAGGAGGGCTGAGCTGCAGTGAATTCCTGCCTACAGGAAATGACGTCACGACAGTCAGATGTTGTAGGGGGTTGCCTAGTAGAGGAGCTCTCCGGTTCTGCGGTTCACGCTCGACGGAGCAGTGTGCTGGGCAGACACCGTGGAAGTCCCGGAGGATCTGTAATCCAACCTCACCTAAAAAAACAATCTAACAGAGCTTTAAGTCTCCGAATGAGGCTCGTGTGTTGAACCCGGGTGTAATGTACGGAGGCTGCTGTTACCGCCTGCGTCAACACACCGCAACAATGAGGACTGTTTTGCTCTAGCCTTACTGTGGGGCTTTTGTTAACAAACGTCTGCAAATCTAACAATCTTCCACATGTGCCACAGTCTCACCTCTGTTAACACCCTTTTTTGTTCCGACCTTTTACACAGCGAGACGAAATGTGTCTGCGAACCGGCGCTTTCGAAATGTAACACCAGATTACATAAAAACCCCACGGTGTTTTTTTGGCAGTCCACGCCGAGCACAGATCCACGCATAAAAGAACACGTCTTCCCACCCGATGTTAATATGTACTATCTATCTTGTATTCGGCATATATTTAGTCCATTAAACACCGGTGAATTCCGGTATGTGATGACTATTTTTGTTCGAATAACCCTGTGAAAACACACCGTGGTGGGCGGTAGTGTTCACTGTGTGTCCATTGAAAAAGTTCAGATTTTATTGTGACACGGAGCTGTAATGTGGATTATGTGACGCCGAATTTTTTATTAGACATAGAATATTTAGAAAACGCAGTCACTGTGGATATAATGCGCGTATGTGTTTGCACAGAGAGAATACAGTTAAATGTGCAGGTTTTCTCATTGACTTTGGTTCCGCGCACGAGACAGACCGGAGCGTATCCGGGTTGAGCTACCTACCTGACTTGTTTATTTAACACATGGCTCGTCGGTGTAATTAGACACATTTTGACCGATCACAAACACTGTCCACCGGAGGAGATGTGGACAAGGGAACGATCGTTTCTTTTTTTTTTTTTTTTTGCAAAATGGGAACACAACTGGCGCCTGCTCCACCATTTCAGCCCACCCTACCAGACTAGACTACCGTCCGGGTTTAGCATATTTACACCAAAAACTGGGAGAACACAACTACATGCGTTAGCACAATACCTTGGTACTTTGCATCAATTTCCCGAAGCAGAGAAACATTTCTTTGTATGTCCAAAGGCAGGGACTCCACACATTCCAGATAATCCTCCACATAGTTGACCAGTTGTTGCGACTTGTCGGGGTTTGGATAGTGATGGCCTAACATCGTCTCTACGATGCATAGAGGCACTAAAACAATATGCACGAAATCTGACAAATATACTGTTAAAATCCAATGCTTGGCGACTTTGCAGCTTGTAGGGCAGTTCCAGGCAGCAGTTCACTTCAAACAAAACTCAGGCCACTGCGCATGCGGGAGTATTTTCCTTTTATGGTTTTGTACAGTTTCCTCTTGTTTGTCATCAGGGAGGGCGGGGCCTGTTGGATTTAAAGTCTCGTGATTGGAGAAGGGTGATCTCATTATCATAATATTTTCCCGGGAAATTAAACCGAGAGGCGCAGTGTGGTCTGTACAGACATAAAAAACTGAGACGAGGAAGGTGTTTTTCTCCTGTAGTAGAGGGGATTTTATTGTTAATGAATACACATTTTTATTCAAGTAGAAGAATATATATTTGTAGGAAAAAAGTCTGGGGAAAGTAATGCCTTTAAAGCAGTGAAAGTGAAAATAGACTAGACTAGACTAGAATACAATAGATCTTTATTGTCACAGGAACAATGAAAATCAGTTTAGCAGCTCAGTTTGATTTTGCAGTAAAAATGTGCAGGCTCTTACATGTACTCAAAGTACAAAGTTGCCCAAATGATAATGTTGAGGCATGATTTTTTTTTTTTTTTTTTTTTTTTTTACAAAACTCTACACATTAAACTGAGATGAGAAAGGTGTTTCTTCTCCAATAGTAGCGGAGGGAATTATATTGTTAATGCATACACATTTTCATTCAAGTAGAAGAATATGTATTTGTAGGAAAAAGTCTGGGAAAAGTAACATCTTTAAAGCAGTGAAAGTGAAAATGAGCAGGCTCTTACATGTACTCAAAGTATAAAAGTATAAAGTTGCCCAAATGAGAATTTTGAGGCATGATCTTTTTTTTTTTTTTTTTTTTTTTTTTACTAAACTCTACACATTAAACTGAGAAGAGGAAGGTGTTTTTCTCCAGTAGTAGCAGAGGGGATTTTATTGTTAATGCATACATATTTTTATTCAAGTAGAAGAATATATATTTGTAGGAAAAAGTCTGGGAAATGTAATGTCTCTAAAGCAGTGAAAGTGAAAATAGAATAGAATAGAATAGATCTTTATTGTCACTGTCACAGGAACAATGAAAATCAGTTTAGCAGCTCAGTTTGATTTAGCAGCAAAAATGTGCAGGCTCTTAAATGTACTCAAACTATAAAGTTGCCCAAATGATAATGTTGAGGGCATTTTTTTTTTTTACAAACCTCTACACATTAAACTGAGACAAGGAATGTGTTTTTCTTCAATAGTAGCAGAGGGGATTTTATTGTTAATGCATACACATTTTCATTCAAGTAGAAGAATATTTATTTATAGGAAAAAGTCTGGGAAAAGTAACGTCTTTAAAGCAGTGAAAGTGAAAAATGTGCAGGCTCTTACAGTATAAAGTTGCCCAATTGTAATGTTGAGGTATGATCTTTTTTTTTTTTTTTTTTTTAACAAAACTCTACACATTAAACTGAGATGAGAAAGGTGTTTTTCTCCAATAGTAGCAGAGGGGATTTTATTGTTAATGCATACATATTTTCTTTCAAGTAGAAGAATATATATTACTAGGAAGAAGTGTCCAAAAAGTAACATTTTTAAAACAGTGAAAGTGAAAATACTCAAAGTATAAAAGTACAAAGTTGCCCACTTGAGAATGTTGTTTGTTTTTTGTTTTTGTTTTTTTCTCAAAACTCTACACATTAAACACACTGCCTCTTACAAAAGTCAACAAAATGCTGAAAAATGTTAGTGAATCTGTGTTGCAGAAAATGACAGTGTTTTCATATTCACAGTGTTAGGTGTTTTTCTCCAGTATAGTAGAAGAAAGATTATTGTTAATGCATACTTATTTTTCCTCACGTAGAATCACATATATTTGTCAGGGAAAGTCTGGTAAAAGTAAAAGCACTGATTCAACATCTTTACTGCAGTGAAAGTGAAAAAGTGCAGCCTCTTACATGTTCTTAGTATTAAAGTGTAAAGTCACCTTTTGACATTTCTTTCTGAAAAAACCTGATTTTTTATAATTATTATTATTATTTTTTTTTTTTTTTTTTTGGTTCATGCTGAAGCTTGGTCTTTGAAACAATTCACTATTTTTGTGTGTGTGTGCAAAACTCTATATATTAAACAGTCTTTTTTAAAAGCAAACATTTCTTGAGAAACTCATCAAATGCCTTGAAAAATGTTTTTGGTTTAATCATTTCATACCAGTCATCTTTTGTGTAAAGTGCTAACTACACACTTTTCTTACTTACAGTGTAACAAACACACACATACGTGGATTTTAACTGAATTTAGAGTCCATTTATCACAAAAGTATCTACATGTGCATTTTTAACATATTAACATAACATTTACATGACATTACGACGCCTTCTATCTACAGTTCAGTCTCTTTCATGATTGTTTTTTCTTGTTATATTTTTTCAGAATCAACATATTCGCCCATAAACCAAGCCAAGGACATGTTCTTTGTGTTATATGTTGAACGCACTTTTTAATGTTAGGAAAGTAAGCAGTGATCCAAAATAAAAGTAACCAATAATTCCTCTCAAGTGGATTATAACTAGAGTAACAAGTCCGCTTTGAAACTGTGAGGAGTCGAAAGGAGGTCTTTGTGTTGAAATGCAAAGAGTACAAAATTCTGTAGAAATTAAAACGTAAAGTACAGTAAGGAGGTATTTGTACAACGATCCTGCCAACCTCTATAATTTTAAGCATTTTCCTTTTGATAAATATGCAAGAATTATTTTCATATCTATAGTACAGGGTTTTTTTTTTACATTTAAAGACAAAATTACTTTTAACCCCTAGAGACTGAGATTAATATTTATGAGACTTCCTAATTAACTTTTCTCTACATTTAAATAGATTTAAAATGTTCTATTTTCATATATTTAATTCACTACTGTTCCAAAATGCTCAGAGTCAATTCTGAGGTTATTATATCAGAATACAGAAAAGAAAATATATCCTCGACTGAATGTAAAAACAAGCATCTACAACCACTGTCATTTGTCAAACATGAGTTTTACTAATGCATCGGTGTTGCAGATAATGACAGTGTTTTCACGTTCACTATGGAGCCTTTGGACGTCCACATGGGCCAGATCTGATGCTACCAGAGAACTGAGAAACTGCATAACTTAAAGGGGTCATATTTTTATTAATCTTTGGTTCATTTATTTGTGTATTTGGAGACCCTGATAGTTCATAAAGTTTGAATTTGAACCCCCTTAAAGCTATCTTTACATTAATTTTGGCAAAAATCGAGTGGATTTCTACAACCTGTTTTAATTCCTGCTTAATTTGTTACGTTTTATAACTAGTTATGTTACGATATTTGCACATATAAGATCACGACTTCCAATGAACATTTCTCCGAGTACACCATAATTGTTTATCAGCAGCAGAGGTTGTAGTAAAAACTGAAAATATGTCCAAACTTTGAGCCGATTACCTAAAATGTTCAGTTGTTGGTTGAACAGGACAGAGCAGCACAGCAACAACCTGGAGGGGGTGGGGCCTGAAATGGCTCATGTGCATTTAAAGGGCCAGCGCTCAAAATGACCTTTCTGGTGTCATTACTCAGAAATAGAATTGAAGATGAACCTGTGGAGTTGAATTAATGAAGAATTCAGACCCAAGCATAGCATTTACAGTTTATGTAGACCACAGGGAAATGTTTTAAAATGCATAATTCCATTTAAAAAAAACAAATATAACTCCTTTAAATGTATTATTGATAATTATTAGTGGTGTAACTTAAGGATTAGTGGTTGAAAAGTTTTAAAAGTTTTAGATCTGTAGATGCTTTTGGTCACAGGCAGTTGTTTAGGTCTGACACTTAAAGCATTATAATTTGTACTTAATCCAAGCACGTCAAACTGAAATTTACACTTCATTCAACATTGGTGTGTGGTCATATGACTTCCCTGAAGACTTATGACCATAACGGAAGACAGATTTCTTTTTTTGTTGCATTTTTTTTGTAACCACAATTGTATATTTACACCTTATTCATAGTTTTTTAAGTAGCAACATCTACTTTACACATTTAACTAACTATTTTACTGTATAAAAACATGTTACAGCAAATTGCTATGTTCCTCACAAAGAACAAACAAAAGCCACAAGTGTTGTTCACTTATATCATCTGTGCGTATTGGGTGTTGCATGTGTTGATTCAAATCGTTTGTGACGTGTGAGTTTTGTGATAAGTGTTAACTTTTACAAGAGATGCATAAGGATTGGTTATATGGAGGTTTTGTGGTTGTTCTGTTTCACACGTTTTGCTAAAATAGGGTTTACTTTCAAGCATAGTGTCTAAGCAAGAAGAATTTATCATTTGAACATAAATTATGGCTAAGACAAAATTGAATTGTCAGCGTGGATGGACATAACATTGGACAAATACAAAATGGAGAAAATATCTGCTTAGGTACATCATAAACTGGAACTTTTTGCTGCATGTAGGGAGAAATGGGTTCAACATATGATAATCCAGAGGCCTGATTGTATTTTATATAAAGGAACAATCACAGCTACATGGTCACTACTAAATGTTTATTGTTCAAGATCTGTTTGATTTGTTTGTTCTTTCTAATATTTTATTTCAATTGTCCTTTCCAATGGATATATTAAAATATAGATAAGAAAATGAGTTTACAGAACACATGTAAATATGAATGAATGTACAATGTGTGTGAATATCTGTATGTGCCTCAGATGAAAATTATAAAAAGCAAAAAAATAAATAATTATTTAAAAAAGGACAAGATTAAATTCCGTAAAGTAACTGAAGTCCCTAATTATTTTTCCACTTGAAAAAATATACAAACTTTAAGAAATAATAATAATTTGTTTATTTTATTTTAACTATTTATATACTTTCCTTTCATTATCTACTTTATTATGATTTAATGACATGTACAGAAGAGCAACAGGAATAACCCACTTTTCTTCTAATAAAACCTTTAATCCTATAATGCCAAACGTATCATATTTGATACATGAGTTTTGAAGCCCTCTACATGATCAGCGTGATATTTTTTTGCATTGAAAAACCTAATGTACACAATTAGACACATGCAATACATGGATAATCCACCAGGGGGGAGGAATTCATTCACCAGAGGCCTTTCCAGCGACACTATAAGATCGTCATTAGTGAGGAAGGAGGTAGAACTTTGGCAATTTAGACAAAGAATTACCTGTTTGTTAGACATGTTTGTGTTATATTATTTTTTTGTTTGTTCAAAAATAATAATATTTGAGCATTGAGACCCGATGTATCAAATATGATACAAAATTGAAACTCATACATGGAAATTGATATTTGAAAAACATTTTTTGGGGTTGTTCAGAAGGAGCAACAAAGGCTCCAGTTTCAAAGAACTGGAGTTTTCTGCCAATGATTTAGTGGTTCAGGATTTACAGGGTTAAGAATAATAGTAATAATAATAAAAGATAAGAATCAGAGCAGCTGAGGGCAAAATTCCCAAAAGAACTTAATGTTCTAGTATTAAATTCAACAATACACTACACCAGATCTTCCTTGCCGCTTTATAATCCCACTAAGATTTGGTTCACAAGCTATAGTTATTTAAAAAATATATATATATATATATATTGATGTCCAAGCTTTTACATGAAACTCCACCACTTCTGATGACTTCATCTGTAGTATCTCAGTTTGCAAAGAGACACTATTCTTCCCAGTATGAACAGATGTCCTGTGGGTTGGCTGAAAAACTGTAACGACTGAACAATGAGATAAGGAAAACAGCATGAAACTAGTATTGAGAGCATCTGCCGCACACTGGGTCACAAGGCTGAAGTGAGGACAGGAATGACTGTCACAATACACAGCTTCTCCTTTAGCCCACATATTTTAGACAAGCTTATTATTACACAGTGTCAGCGTGAACCACCTGCTCATGTGTTTAGGATGTTACCTATTTCCTCTTTCTGTGTCAGGAAACATTCTCAGCCTCCTACCACGATGGTAAAACTACATGAACTGGTTTTCTGTTGATCATACTGTTCCTGTATTATTCCTAGCCTATTTTGTACTGCCTCTAATGCTATAAAACTACCATTACTGACATGAACTGAACAGTGACTACAATTTTTGTTCAACATATCAGCTCTTTTAAGTAACATCATCAATACAAGAGCATAAAAATACTTTCACTTATTATAACAGGTGAAATCCTGCATTCAAAACCCCCTTAAGTAAAATCACAGTAAATTAGAGTAATATTAATATGCAATATGATACATCACACATCATGACTTGATAGTTGATTCTTATTTAATATTAATAATGGTCTGAAAAGTAACTAAAGCTGTCAAATATAAAACAGAATAAAATAAAGAATTTACCTTGAGATGTGGTGGAGTAGAGGTGTTAATCTGTAGCAAATGGAAATAGTGAAGCACTTTCAACTGGAATTAAAAGCAAAAGTAATTTGGCCTTGTTACAATCCATCACGGCTGAATAGACCAAAAAATGTAAATGTAAAAGACATGAGAAAATAGTGCAAATCTCTCACTACAATTATCAGTATGATACTATGATGCAGTTGACAGTTTCATGTAAGTTTCGTGATATATAACTATTAAACACTGGGGGCCTCCTCATTCACAAGGTTTCGTTTCCTGAGTTTTGCTTATCAGTTTAGAACATATTTATGTGTAAAGAGGCAACATTGGAAAATCCTGTTAGATATTTCAAAATAAAATACCTTTAAAACTTAATTTCAATGAAAAAAGTATTATTATTATTATTATTATTATTATTATTATTATTATTATTATTATTATTATTATTATTATTACTATTGTTGTTGTTGTTGTTGTTGTTGTTGTTGGTAGTAGTAGTAGTAGTAGTATCAACTGATGTCAAAGCTAAAGTGAGCTGCTAAATTTTCACACTGATTGAAAAAGTGAAAGTTAAATCCGGGTACAAACAAAGATAGGTATGGGTATAATACATGTAATGTCAGTTTTTTTAAAAGTATACATTCATTTCTGTGAAACTTGCCCTAACCTTAAAAAAAATCACCCAAACGTGCTTAACCCTAACATTAAAACATCTTTTAAAAAGCAAATAAAATTGAAAAAGCATTTTATTAGCTACCGGGGGCTTTATACTGCAAACACTGGATTAAATTGCAATGGGGAGTGATAAGTTACAATAAAAAAAAAAATAAAAAAAAAATAGAGACAACAAAACAATAAAAAAGGTTATAATTAAATGTAGATACACACAGTAAACAACACACAATAAAATACTGTACAGGAACATAATGGAATAGATAGATAGATAGATAGATAGATAGATAGATAGATAGATAGATAGATAGATAGATAGATAGATAGATAGATAGATAGATAGATAGATAGATAGATAGATAGCACTATATACATAGACTTGTATTGTTGGAATTGTGTTGGAATTTTTTGATTGATTGATGGGGTTAAATAAAGTTTATGAATATAAGAATGAATGTAAGTTACGTAACTATATTAGGCATGGTGTTGAGAACATGCCTAGAAAAATATGCTTTAAAATAAATAAATAAATAAATAAATATTGTTTTTGTTTTGTTTTTTTTTTTTTTTTTTTATTAATAATGTATTGTATGACGTACACTTTTATATAGTAATGTATTATGCATACTGTATTGTCTTGTTTGTATGTTTAGTCTATTTTTAAATAAATGGAAAATAGCTTCCAGCTAAATCCGGCATATTTACAGAAAGTAATGTTTTTATTTGTACTAAGTGTTCATTAATATGCACTGTTCTCATCAAACAAACAAATAAACAACAGTGTGTTTCCATGGCGTTGATAAATACTGGTCTTTTTTTATTTTGAAGGTCCCTCCATCGTAACTTCCGGTTAGGTTACGTCACTTGACGCCGCGGTGCTTTTATGCGTGCGTCGCACCGCTGCTGCTGCACATTGAACCTCCAGTCACTGTCGGCATCTCCGCGTGCATACTTACCGTCCGCCTGCACACCTGTCACCATGAAGACCGCTCTCGTGCTCGTTTTCATCATGTCCACCTGTGCTTTGTCTGGTAAGTCACTGTTATTATTTTATTTTTTAGACGAGTAACAATAAACCTTTTCAGAGAGTGTCCGCTAAGGCGACGAAAAACAGCTGTAATCCTGCAATATTGTAATTTTATGTTTAATTGTCTGAAAATAACCTCGAAATTATTTTACTCGTGTTGCGTTATTTCTTCTTTCATGTTATATACTTAAAAATAACCCGTGCACGCGCCGAGGTGACACCTATACTGAGACATTAGATGTTTTTTTTTTTGTTTGTTTGTTTCACTGTGACTTCCTGGATTGTTAAGGGAACAAAAATTTCCGCAGTCTTTCAACAGTGTCACGTGTCTGCTGGCAGCGTCGGCCTGGTTTGTTTTCCAAACTTTAGGACCTAACCCTAGTTTTACCTGTAAACTACAGCCCTGAGTCCACAATTCTACTTTTTTTTCCCCACGTGTATCAGGTTGTTTTTACATTGAGATTAATGATTAACCTTTTCAGGATTATTATATTGCTAAATTAATATTGACAACAACTCTGAACTCATTTAAAACTATATTTTTTTATCATTTAGTCTTGCTTCATATTTTTATTTCATCAAATATTATATTATCGTTTATAATATTACTTCATTTTGTCTTAATCTACCAGTTCCTGATCCATGACCGCATTAGTGTCATAAATGTGACATGGACTTGCGGACTTAGATAAGAAAAGCGGTCACTGGTATAAAAACAAATCAGTCTGGTCATTTTACTGTGTTTGTTCACTAGACCAGGATTACGCTTAAAAGATGAGCAGTACACTGAAAAAAGAAAGTTGCTGTGAGCTTTTCTAGTGGATCCAATGATTGTGAGCAGTGTAATGTGATCATTTTGTTTGTCTTAGTTTGGATTGAAATTCCAATGATAATAATAATAATAATAATAATAATAATGAAAAATCTCATGAAATTGCACCAAGCAGGCAGACATTAATTCGATATTTTTTGAAGGAGGCGGTGGTGACCAAAAACAAAGCAAAAAGTAACAGTGAACACCAGATTTAAGGAAATATAACAAGTGGGCAGACTTATTCAGCATTACAGGCTTAATATTATATGGAGTATTAGCGTGTGATCTCATGATATTTGTGTTAGAATGTGTTGTGACTACATTTCTATGCTATTGTTGCCGTTTTTTGTTGAAAATCTTTCCTTAATTATCTATTGTGTACGGGCTGGTATCATGGGTGTAGGCAACTAACGTCACTAAACGCCTTCCAATGCAAGTTTATAAAACTTAATTGTAATATATTTAAATTAACAAGCGATTTGTGTATGTGTCATTGTCTGTTTATTTTTTTAATGTTCTTAATGCTATTTTGTCTTTTTTTTTAATTGAATCTCTGTCATTGGCTGAAGATGAAGTAAAGCCTCCCGCCACAGTGGGACCTGTACATTACTTTAGCTCCCCCCCTGCACCTTCCAAAAATGGCACCACACCCAACCCCACCAACACCACCACCACAACAATAACAACTACAACTACTAACACTACTAAAACTACCAAACCTACAACTCCCAAAACCACCACAACCACCACCACCACAACCACCACCACCACAACCACCACCACCACCACGACAACTACAGCAGCTCCAGTGACTACAGCTCCTTCTCCATCGGGTGGGGTGGCCGTAGGAAAGTACAACCTGACAAAAGACAAACAAGTTTGCGTGATGGCTCAGATAGGCCTGAAGATCCGACTGGTAACAGCAAAGGTACGTATCAGCAGCAGTCTCCATGGTGAAAAACGGGGAACAAATCTGAAATGTAAAATGACGTTGAGTAGATCTTTTTGCACGAGGTCCTGATTCTGCTTTCAGCAACGTCAGCAGCTTTTTTTTGTTTCAATGCAAGTTTTAATTTCCTCATTATGGTGCTTTGCATGACTGTGAGAGGTTAAATTTGTGTCATATGACCATTGCTAATCCTGCGCAATAAGGTAACTTTGTAACTGTAATAGAACTAACACAAAGTGGTAATCAGTTCCTGCCTTTTTGTTTATCAGGCCAATGGGAGCTTCACCATTAATCCAAATCAGACCAAAGCTGAAGGAGAATGCAAGGACCCCACTGCCAACCTCACCCTTACCTTCCGTCAGGGCTTCATCACTCTTCTGTTCAACAGGGTATTTTTCATGTATCACAAACGCCAGATTATAATGAGGAAGTGAAAGAGAAGGAAAAAGGGACAGCGGTTGTGTTTCCCAATATGTTGTCTTTGACCCACTTGCACACATTAGACACTTTGGTCAAAGTCTTCAGCCAGTTACATTTTAATAGTGTGATGTAGTACAGCACTGACTGCACCGACACATTTAATACATAATACATTTGATGCAGATACGTTGGCTGAGGGTCATATAGGAACTGGAATCAGTGAAGGACTGTTAAAAACAGAAGTATGGTCTGTTCTTACAGCATGTGACCAGGAAACTGCCTCACTGCTTGTGTGAGTCATGTCGTGGTTTTCTCAGTCACACTCCGGATGAACAAAATGTGAACATAGATTGTGCTCGGTGAAGTGTAATGTCAGTGTATCATAGTCAAACTATCTATGAATACAGGTATAAATGTCAAGCTGTGTGGCAACCTCACGCTAATTATGTTTGCAAATGCACCACAAAGCTCCCAGCAACCACAGGTGGTGCAGACGTGGAGATCAACCTCATAAAGATCTGGGTTGAGGATTTGTCATATTTTACTGAATATGTGTCCATTAATCTAAAACGAAAGCAACATTTCTGTTCAGTCTACTGAAGGTTTAACAACTAACAAATGGGTGAAACTCAAACTGACATTTAGATGGATTAAAAAAAGAAAAGTCAAAATACAGATGTATAGCCAAGAATCAGATTCGGAATGTGGATAAATGCAACAACAAATACACAAATCAAAGTATTGCTAAACACATTCAAACAAGTTTCACAGGTTTCACTAGTACGTAGTCTGTTTTCATATTCCACTTAAAACAAAAACCTTGGAAAAACATGAGGGCTCATTTCTGGGAAAAAAAAATGATATTATGAACTAAAAGAGAAACCACCGCAGCATTATTGCAAACAGTTATAATATTTACTTTTGTTGTTGTTGGATAGTATTATTGTCAACACATTACTAAAAAAACAACATAAAATTACATGTAGTATTCCTTGTTTGCATGTTTGATTACACTAAATTTGTGTATTTTTATTTTTTTCCTCAGAATGCCACTGCAAAAAATGTCTTTGTTAGTCAGCTGTCTTTTGAACTTAACTACCCCCTCATCAAAGGAGGTAAGTTTTTACATTGAGTTTTTTAATTAGGTCACTTCATGTGCTGTAATAGTTCAGCACACAGCCATTGTTGCATGAAGAGCAAATATTCTATCATTAAATGTATTGTAACAAATATGTTGCACCAGTGCACAGACAAGAAGCATTTGGAAGTTAGGAACTTCCTTGTTTGTCAGTTTAACTATGTATAGATACAAGTGGCAGATTTTACAGTTAAGCATGTGATACAGAGTACCAGCAGTCAACACTATGCAGTTGAACAAGTTTGGTTCCATATCTGATCATTGCATTTATTTTTGGGAATCGCCATCATGTATTGAAGTAATGGAGCTGGTTGCTTTGTTCCACAGCTGCAAACACGCCTTACAGAGCAAACAACAAGACTCATCTGTTTGCTGCAAGAACTGGTCGCTCCTACTCTTGCAAGGAAGAATCCATTTTCATGGGGAATGGACTCTACCTGGATGTCAGTCAAGACAGAGTTCAAGCCTTCAACTTCACCAAGAGCAATGAGTTTGGCTCCTGTAAGTTTCCTACTGAAAATGTATATTTATATATTTTTTTAAGTTTAATAGTTGAATTTTTTTTTTTTGCAAACATTACATTTCATTTCATTTATTTCGTTCATGATTGTGCATTTCATCAGCAGACATTCACTAATCATCAGGTGAACAAACATATACACACCCATGCTCAAAAAGGAGCAGGATGAAGAAAATCTTATATTTCCTGCCCCCTTCTAAATAGCAATAGCCTTAATGGTTAGCGATACACAACTAGCAATAAAATCATACTGTATGAAGTCAGACAAACCAAACAAAATACATCCAAAGATAATACAAAATGAGTACAAAATGAATATCAAACCAAGTGCAAAACTACATGTCCAGGAAGTACAAAACGTAGGTAAATATATACCTGACGAAATGATGCAAAACAATTATGATACCAGACCAAAATAAGTAAATAAAGATGTCACAAGATACAAAACAAATATGAAGCAAAATGTGAAAACTTATAACTGTTCATATAATCTCATTGTTCTGTTTTTATATACTTTTTTCAGTTGGAATATCACAATGAGTAAATGCAGTAAAAGGTGAAAACTGTAGCTGTAGCACCAGCATTTAAGCATCTTAAAGCTCTTTGTTTTGGTGCAGTTTTTAGTAAAATCGCTCAAGTAAACCCACAATCATCAAACAGCATAGGCACAAAGTCAGATGTTGAAAATAGTGGAACATAAGGGAGTTGGTGGTGAACAAAAACAAAAGCTAAGAGGACAGTTAATATTACACCATTGGGCAAAAAAAAACCCACCTTTTTAGCGTAATGAAATTCAAGTGGCCTGAGATGGAACTGAATTTTCTGAACCTCCTCTTGGGACCGAAGATGGAATAGTTCAGCCAAACACAGATCAGATTATTTCAGAAAAGGAAATACACACCGATGGTTGACGTCGCACCTAGATACTCGTCTGTCTTTATCTTGCCTAAAACAGAGATCAGAGAACACAGGGCTACATGATTTCTATCTGCTATAGATTTTATTGCGGTGAAAGTAAATGAGGAAGAATTCCAGTCGTGATTAGAGTCTGAAAAACCAGTTATGAACTGTGCATGAGGTCTAAGGTGAAAAAACAACAGTTCTCAGTTACTGTGGTTGGTAATGGTGAGAAGGGAATTTCCTGGTCAGACAGCAAAGCACTTTAGGTTACATTGTTCAGTTACTTCAGAAAAAACATGTGATTTGGAATTTTTTTTGTGTTGGACAATAGCTGAGCACATACTTTATTTACATCAAGGATATTCCAGGATTAATCAGATGAAATGTTTGTGCTGATTGAACCAAAGAATGTCCAATTATTGTGGTTCCAGAAAGATTATCCAGAAAGAAATTCTCTTAGAAAATATCACAACTAAACTGTCAGCACCCAATTCATATGTTCGTTTTCTTTTTTTTTTTTTTTACTCTTTTGTATGTATAAAATAGGAAACATGAAAAGGACTCTAACATATGTATGAATAGTAATGTTGAGGATATCTTTACCTTTTCCAGTAAAAACAGAATGGGGGAAAAAAAAAAGAAAATATCACAAATAACCTTAAAAATAGGCTATTAATTAAATATATCCAACAATGCGTAGTATTTTTATTAGAGTACATTAAGATCAGGCATGGAACAAGTAAAATACTGTTAACGATGAAATACTTAGGAAACTTACTAGAAACTCCTACTTCACATGATCAGGAAAGTAAAAAATTTTTCTGAGTTATATAATAGGGGCAGATTTTGTACAGATAAACTGAAAGCAGCAAGTCTCATAATGTTCATAGCAATCATTCATTTCCAAATAATAGTCAAGTTTTTTTTTTTGAGTTCAATAAACAAAACAAAATCATGTGATGAACTTAAAAGGAGCTGATTTTAAAGTAACGTGACATAGAGCTCAAGAGGAAGAAATATCGCAAACTAAAACTAACTTAACCAATAAGAAGAACATGAAGATTTAATTGCTTATCTTCATTTTTCCATCACTTGGTTATTTTTATTCTATATTAAATTTCACTGGTAACACATCCTGCAATATTTCATGCATGGGCTTTAAAATAAATTATTCAAAAACAATTTTTTTATTTTATATGTACAGCCCACACCACACTTTGCACACAGACACATTCATCTAGCCTCATGCTGTCCTAATTCGTTGAACTTTGACCTGTACACTGCTCTTTTCTATGATCAGTTGCCAGTTTAGTGAATAGAGGTCAGGGACTCACCAGCTCTTTCCGTACATCTGTCCTGCAGCCGACTACTGCCCCGCTGATCAGCCGAATTACAAAGTGGCAATCGCCGTGGGGGTGACGTTGCTGGTGCTCATCATCATCGTAGTGGTGGCGTACCTGATTGGACGCAGGAGGAGGTCCGACGGCTACCAGTCTCTGTGAGGCGGGTCAAAGGTCACCCCGAGGTCCTTCCCATTATAAGCCAAAGTCAGTGAGGATCCAGTCTTTCTCAGGGGCTAAAGGGCACCTCTGTTCAAACCCTAACCTGACTTTTTCTTTACCTGTGTATGTTTACCTAATTCACTGTACTGATAGTGTTTTAAATAAATATGTATGGAGTCTGGAGTGAGCCAAAAAATAACATACAGCACCTTATTACAGATTAGAAAACCACTGAAAAAATAAAAACATTTAAAGGATTTGTGTTAAAAAAAAAAAAATCAGTTTGTCATTTTAGGATTAGTCATCATTTAAAACACAATCAGAAAAAGAAACTTTATTGGGGGTACTTTCTCCTTTATATTCCCTATTTTACTTCTAATTAGCAAATATAGTTTAAGGCTGTGAAAGTAAGGTTTCCAGTGGCACAGTGCAGGCTCCATACATAGCACTTCTGAAGGGGAAGAATATAAGGACATGTTTAGAATGTATCCAGGAAATGGGCATTTATTTGACTAACGCAGACAGACCCCACACGTTTCTTCTCAAAGTATACACTTCCATACTGGTACACTGAATATAACCATGACACATTTATGCAAACTGACCTAATACACACAAACTTAAAACTGACCAAATATCTCAGTTATCAGTTTAGTTGAAGTGCTTCCCATAGATGCATGAATACCCCACACATTCCCATCATGCAACAGTGGCCTGGTACTGTTCTATGTAAATGGGATGCAGCTTGTCTCTACAGATGCATATTGACGTCCATATTAATCTGCATTATTAGTATATTAGTTGGATAGCTTTTGGAATGTTATGTTGTTTTGTTTAGAAGAATCAAATCATCGCAGCTTTTATATCCTCCAGGGATTTTTCTGATTAATTACTCATTACATTTACAGGTGGCGTAACAGAGGTTTGCATTATTAATCTGCACAAAGGGAACACATGTAAGGGATTATTTCTGTCTCACATTAATTGCACTGAATGCTGCCTCATCTGATTAGCTTTTTGTTTGTTTGTTTTTTCTTGTTACATGTTGCCGATCTTTGACTAATACAGACTCCAGTTAAGAATCACCTGCTGTGTATTTTTGTAATATCGCCTTAAACATATCAAATTAACAATAACACACTGACAGTCATGCATTATTGTTCATTTTTTAAGGTATGAATTTACAAACTCGATGTGGCCATGCAGAAGGGTTAGCTTAAACATTGCAAGGTTGTGAATTACAGTATACTGTCAGCCGGTTTAGCAAGTTTTCATTAAGGAAGTGAGGACACGTTCTGGCAAAGTACAAGATAAGGTATTTTTGCAGTAAATTCACATGAGGTTAGCCTGCATAGCACGAAGATGACACACCTAACAGATGGACACTGCAAAAGTTCACAATTGTACCTCTGCCAACAGCATATACAAGCAAATTTTGGATAATAACATGAAATAAGACAGTGTAGTTGTAGTCATGGTGACAGCGTTTGCTATAGCTCCAGTATGTATTTGCATATGTTAGTAGTTGTGTTCTCCACCTTTGCAGCTCCATCTAGATGTTATCAGTCTGACTGTAGCATAACCCAAAAATATCAGATAATTTATGTTTTGGTTCTCATCTTGTCAACAACCTTTCTGTTCCAAAATGTAAAAACCATTTCTTTAAATGAGGGTTTTGGGGTTGGTGTCCAAGTTCTTCTGTCCATGTGTCAAAGTACCTCACAGTGCTAAATCCGGTTTTCTATGATTAAGAGTGAATCATCTGAAGTGTCTACCAGATTGCTGTGTTCACATCTGAAATGTCTGTTTTCAGTCTTACTAAGATGGCGTCGTAAAATGAAAAAAAGCTTTTACTTTCACTTTCATTATATTGATGTGGAGCCAGATGTTGAAAACCTAAACAAATAAAACCAAATCTCTCTGCATGGATCCTAAAATGCTTTGGTGGAAGAATGTTTCACCCTTATTGTAAATGAAAAGCGACGTCTATCTATAACATTAGTAGGAATCAGTGTGTTTTTGTTAATCACAGCAGGTGGAGTTGACTGTCTGGATGTGACGTTATGGCCTTTTTTTTTTTTTTTTTTTTTTTAACTGATTTTGTGTCCCACTAAGATGCAGCAGAGTTTGAACAGCCATCAGTGGTGAATGTAAAAGGGATCAAACCTGCTGCAACTTCACATTTTGTCCATCAGGTGATGCTGTGACATGTAAGGGAATAAGGGACATGAAACTATGTAAAGTTTTCCACATTGTGTAAGCACCTTTTATGTGTCCAGAGCATTGGCCTTATCTGTGACTCATTTCCAGTTTATGTTTCTGATGGATAATGAGCTCTGTCGCTGATAAATAAATCAATAAATGTGCCAATAAAGACTGTCATATTTCTAAATGTCTTTGTGTTTGAGAGCTTTACTGTTTATAGTAGTTTTATTCAGATTAGCAGCAGTCTTGGGTGTAGAGGTTAGTACATTTTATGTGACATGACTGTTGGTGTGAAATGGAACATACCAAACTTCCAGTACACTCCACTTTTTTATCTCATGTTTTGTTTTTAACATTTTATATCCTCCTGAGACCCAGCAATGTATTTTTGTCCTCTGTAGGGGTCAAGAGATTCACAGCTTTACTAAAGAAAAAAAAAAAAAAAACACCGTCCACTGAAAAGGATATTCCATAAGAATAAATAAATAATAAAAAATGTATCTGAAAAAAATGTTGTATTATGCTGTTTCCAATCAGGACAAATATTTGAAGTAAAAAAAGCCAAAACTTTTACTGTCTTGGGTCTCTGGAGGATATGTAATTTTACGTTTCACCATAGTTTGCCAATGTTCATTATTGTATTTTTAATTATTGTCAGGTCAAGTATACATCTACAGGGTGGGGAAGCAAAATTTACAATATTTTGAGGCAGGGATTGAAAGACAGTGTATGACCAATTAGTTTATTGAAAGTCGTGAGAATTTAAATCTTCAAATCATATTTTACAGCAGTTCTAACGGTCTTGTTGTCTACCTCAAGTTTAATTTCCATTTTTCTCATGGATTTGGTTGGATCCTTTAGGATTTTGGATTTGAGAGCTTTAATAAAAGCTTTGGTACGTTTTTTGTTGCTTCCTCCACTTCCAGACTTTCTCGTAATAGTTTTGCTCATAGTCATTCTCTTCTTTACATTATAAACAGTCTTTATGGACACTCCAACTATTTTTGAAATCTCCTTTGGTGTGACGAGTGCATTCAGCAAATCACACACTCTTTGACGTTTGCTTTCCCGATTACTCATATGGGCAAAAGTTTCTGAAAAGGTATGGATAATAGTGTTAGGTATGATTATGACATCAGTATATGTTTGGTTTCAAAACAATTGACGTAGTGCCTGCTGAGAAAAAACAACTAAATGTTCATTGTAAATTTTACTTCCCCACCTTGTATATTTTTTGGCATTACCATTATTCTGTGAAATAATCTGGGCCAGAGCTGGAAAATATCTTCTTCAATTTGTGTATTTAAAAGGATGTATAAATCCACTATAATGACAAAATATAGAACATTATCTGAATAAGCGAATATCTAGTTATAATATAGAAGGATGCATAAAATAAGATAGAATTAATACAGACAATCATGATTAGGAAATATCACATTTATTGATCATTGGACAGTATTTGTAGTAAATATTTAAAGTGCGTATAAATATTGTAGTTTATATTTTTAAAAAATGATTATGTGACTGTGTGTGAGATGACTAAAAAAAGTATATGGAAATGGTTTGTATGGATGCTTTGTGTTATTGTAAAAATATACAGAAAAAAGTGTGTAAAAGCAAAAAAAAAAAAAAAAAGGGAAATTAATTTAATTATTAGTTTATAAAAAGGGGGTAGGAGTCTGTAAGTTATACTTCCTCCCACTCCTTTTTGAGCGCTGAAAAATTTTGTTTGACTGCGATGTATGGTTCTTTGTTATCTGATGATTCTATGTGCTCGAAATTAAACTAAACCTAGTGTGCACATGTACATAGTGGTGTGTATTGGCAAGAATCTGGCGATACGATACAAATCACAAGAGTCGGATCACAATGCAATGTATCATGATATATCACGATATATCATGATACTGTTAAAAAGCAATTTTTTCTTTTTCTTTTTTTTTTTTTTTAAATGATTATTTCCTGAATTGAATTACACCAGAGATATGTACAAATACTAAAGACATTTTTATTTGATCCCAACAGGATCTGATGCTATATCACAAAATGTTCCTGTGTTCAAACTGAAATGATGTTTTACAGACATTACAGTTTAAGATCCTGTTCAAATGTTCTTATTCTATTTGTTCAGAACTAACATCAGAACATTATTTTAATTCAATCCCAACAAAAAGGAACTAACATCTGCCTCTCAGACAGTAAAAAGTGCTTTTAGGATGTTTCAAATAACCATTATTTAATAAAACAGTGTTAAATAATAATAAATAAGATATAAACAATAAAGGAAAAAAAAGGACCTCCGTCATATCTGCTTTTGAATAAATACCTAAAAATATTGATACAGTACTTTTTAATATCGATACAGTATTGTGAAATGAAATATTGCGATATATAGCAGAACTGATATTTTCTAACACCCCTACATGTACACATACTGTACATGAGATGTTTCACAGGGAATAACAACAGCAAAAAGAGGCCACATAAAGGGACAGTGAAAATGTACTATATGTAATTCCAGTATATACAGGCGGGCCAATAAAAGTGATATTTTGTCAGACTGCCTTAGGCTTTGAATACTGCATGCATTCACTGTAGGACTGTTTTTATTGGCTTATAAAATGTTACAGTGTTTATTTGTCATTTTTTGGACATATAACTGAATCAACCCCAGATCATAACACTGGCCCCACGTGCTTATACTGTAGGCACTAGGCATGATGGGTAACCACTTCATCTGCCTCTCTTCTGACCCTGATGTGACCATCGATCTGGAACAGAATCAATCTGGACTCATCAGACCACATAATCTTTTTCCATTGAAACTCAGTCCAATCTTTATGCTCTTTATCAAACTGATGGTTTCAAGTTACTGCATGATTTAAAGCAGTGGTTCCCAAACTTTTTTGTCTCATGACCCCATTTTAACATCACACATTTATAACAACCCCAGACATTCAAAACAGAGACATTTTTTTTGATAAAATTAATTTGTTTTTGATCATGTAATAGTTTGCTATACTGTGTTGCAAATAAACAATGTTTTTAGATGACATTTAGTCTATATAATGTATATTATTATGGACGGAGGCAGGAAAGCCAGGTGTAGATTACTGCACAAAGTGAGAATTTGATTTTCCTTGGTCAGGATATGTCCAGTCAGTCCAGCTTGGATTTCCAAGGCTGACAATTAATACTGAACAAACAAGAACTCAAACTATGAATTATGAAAGAGCTGCAGCATCTGAAACCGACCACAATGAACATTTGACAGATAAACAGAACCACAGTGTTTCAGTTTCAGCTTCACAGTTTGTCATGTCTTTTATGTATTGATTATCTCTCTCAACTCACCATATATTTTTATTAGTAAGTTTTATTTTTATCAATTACTAGAAATTTCAGGCGACCCCATTTGAATTCCAGGCAACCCCAAGGTTGAAAAACACTGATTTAAAGGGTCAAAGAACTTATTGCAGCTGAAATATATGAATCACTACAGTAATTATCCAATGGAAGGATCTGAACTATTTGTTTTGTAAAATCCATGTGGAAACTTTTTTCTTTTATCAGTCTGCGTATAAATATTAAAGACAATAAGCTGAGGCTAAATGTAGTAATTTAAGCTCTTTGTATTTTGTGTTGTTGGTCCACATGGATGGCAGAAGAAGAACCTGTTTTTTTCCCAGCTGTATCTGTTACAGGGTCAGGATCTGAGGCTTTGTAGTCACTGAACCACAGTGATGAACCTGGTCCAAATACTTATCTAATGTCTGTAGAAAGTAGTGCGGCTAAAATTTGCTCAGAGGTCTTATTTATGTCTTTGTGCATAAGAAATCAATATAAGTGAATCCCCAAAGGAACTTTGTGTTGGTAAATACAAGTTATACAAATTTACAGGATTTCAGTTCTGTTCAACATGTTGATGGTCATATGAACTATGTTTTCAGCTCAAAAATGTCCAATTTCATCACAATTAATGCTATATTTTCATGTCACAAATGGCCAAGTTATATTTGAACTGAATTTACCTGAAAAACAAATATTCTATTCTTTTAGATTCCCCAATTTTTCTTACAAGATTCTATCCTACATATCATATGTTTTATTTTTACAGGTTCAATATGGAGTATGGTGCTGATCCATCCTGCTTATGTTACGCCAAAACATACATTAAGAATGTCACACGTCACTTTTTAAATCAACAGTTTTCTAATAATAAGCATTTTTATAAAGAAATAACAATTCTATATTGTTATTTACTCTTTAGTATGATGATAAATTATACAATAAATAATTATGATCCTAGTTTTTGCACAGGGATCATTAGTGTAAACGGTGACATGGCTGCCGAGCATCAGTATGATGGGATCTGTAACAACCATGTCACATCCGTCCACTGCCACATTTTGTGTTTTTGTGTCAGCTGTTATTGTTTTAGATCCACAATACTAACATTTATGAATAAGAGGAGAATTAGCAATAGTAAGTATATAAGTTTATTACTAATAAAGTACTGGTACTGACCAGATCATCATGGGTAATGTCACGTCCGTCCACCAGCAAAAGTTTTCACACACACGTGCTATTCAAAATCCAATATTTCTGAAAATATAGCTTCCACTGTCAAATAATATCAGTAGTCTGTGCACAAATGTATTAGCATTATTTCAACACAGTTCTATGCATTTCTTACAATGTTTTGTTTGTTTTTTTTTTGACAAAAATGGCCACTCATTTGACCCCCTAAGTTAATTTTAGCTGAGTGAAGAAGGGAAGGAAGAGACTTACTTCTTGACATTGGCGATTCTGCACGTTGGTTTGATCTGACTTTTTTGTGATATTTGACATCTCATGTATAGTATGTCTACATGTGCATTCTAGGTAATGACAAAAAATATATATACTTGACTGGACAATTAAAAATACAGTAATGAACACTAGCAAACTACAGTGAAATGTAAAATTACACACATAAGGCATTAAAAACAAAACAAGTAAAATAAAAAAGTGGAGTGTACTGTAAGTTAAAATGCCAGCTTTGTCATATCTGACTGCTGTTTAGTTGGTGATACATATTTCAGTAGATTTATTACACTTCTTTTCTGTTCTGTTTTCTAAACTGCTGCCTACTGTGGACTAAAATTATTTTGTTAGAACCACTGGTCTATAAATTCTTTGATGTGAGTGATATATACTCATTAAGGAGGTGGAGTTTCAGTCTTTACTGATAGAAATTTTCAGTTCACTGTGAAAAAGGAGTTCAACATTAGTTTTAATAATGCTGAGATTGAATCTCTCGTCACAGAAATATCAACATGCAGTACTTTTGGAGGGCAAAATGGTATTACTGGTTGTATTTATCATCCTCCTGATAGTGATGTTGATATCTTTATAAATGCTCAATGTTCAACTCTTGAGCTGTTAAGTAGAAAAGGAAAAACATGTTTTCTTCTTGGAGACTTTAACATTGATCTCCTTAACCCTCTGGTATCTGGCTGTGCTTTTTAGGCACACTTTGCACTTCATGTTAAAAAACTTCATATTATTTTTCACAATTTAAATAAGGTTAGAATTCAAAAGTTGTTCATTTTTGCATCATCTTTAAAATTCTGGCCACCAACTAAAATGTGCACATTGTAAACAAAAGAAAATGACCAGACTAGCATCTGTCTGCCAAGTGTGCCTAAAACGCACAATTTCTTCCATTTGATATGTATGATGAGGGCTGACCTGGATTTACAAAAATAAAATAAAATTAGAGCAGAAAAATAAATCAATATATAATGTTTAATAGTTTGATTTATAGGTGTGCATTTTACACACACTTGGTGACAGATGCTAGTATTTTTGAACATTTGACCTAACGCCAAAAATAATAATGCAAATTAACCGATGTTGGAGTTAATCATTGACATATGCCAGGCTGCAAAAATCAAATAATATGTGATCCACTTTTATGTAGTATATTGAAAAAAATATTTTTTTTTTTTGTTTTTTGAATCCAAAAAAATGGTTTGTTTACATTACAAACACAGCATTTAAAGGGTTAAAAAATGTGACCATTATTGAGTATTTGATATTTTTATTTACAGCTCAAGTTGATGAAATAGAAAAAAGTGTAAAAGAATTAAAAACAAACTGTATGAACATTTTTTTTTGGACATTATTCCACACGTGTGCCAAAAAGGCACACTTGGTGCTCAGTAAGGGCCTTGGTGGATGGGATACCAGAGGGTTAAAGGTGAGTCCAAATGATCCTACTCCTAATTCAAAAGACATTTTTAAGAATGATCAGCTTTTCTAAGAGACTCAACTCATCTGCTCCTCTTTTCAAAAAATTCAAACTTCTCTCAGTTTTTAATGTGAATGTTTACCAGACCTGTGTCTCCATGTACAAATATGTTCACTTAACTCATGTCCTTCCCAAAGTTCTCCAGAACTTCTTCCAGGGAGATATTCACATAAGCCTTTTTTTGGCTTCTATCCTCTCCTGCACAATGGTGTTACTTGTTTGAATGTTGTTGTTGTTGTTTTTTTTTGTTTGTTTTTTTTCCCTTGCTGTTTTATGATGTGCAAATAAATAAAATAGAAATAGAAAACAATTATAAATGCTTTTACTACTGTATATTTAAATGCTGATGCACATACTAACTGAACTGTTTGAAACTTGAACTCATTCAGTTTCATTTTTCTTTCCCCGTCATCAGCAGCAGATTTACTCTCAACTCAGCAAAAATCAGATAAACTCACTGATGAAGTGTTGCAATAGTGTTACAGTTATAACGCAAAAGAGTTGTGCAGTTTCCCGACAAATCAGGGAAGAAAATTTCCATTGTATTGCCTTCTGTATTTATTGCATTATGTATGCATGTTGAAAATCACAGGGATATAATCAAACAATAACTATTCATATTTAGACAATTAAACATAAGCTTATAACATGGGATCAACGAAATGATGGTGGCTGCTTTAGTGACAGTTAATGAATTAGAAGGAAAAAAAGGGGGAAAAAAAACCCCCAAAACACAATAAAAGTTCCAGTGCCTTTTAATGGTGTAAACAGACTAACGTTTCAACACGACTTTGTCATCAGTCAAGTTCATAAATTGTCGTCTGATACTGTAGTCAACACATACTTTAGAGTAAGCCATTTATAATAAGAAATTTGGGGTTGCTAGGTCTGAGAAATCCCCCTGATTTATATGTTTTTAGAAGGATGTGACAGATGAAGGTTTTAGGTTCACACATATTTATATTTCTAAATCTGTAAATCTTTTTCAACTATTGTAATTTTTATGCTGTTAAATGTGTTTGTGCAACTTCAAAAACAATTAGGATTTTCCGTATGACCTTTGATATTCAGTTTATGAGAAAAGAAAAGAAAAGAAAAGAAAAGAAAAGAAAAATACTTTCATCCTGAAGGAAATTATTGTGCCAGAGGTGCATAGAAAACACAGTAAAGTACAAAATGCACAAAGTTCCACATCAGGATATATACATAAAAAATAAAATCAGATAACAATATAACAAGATAAGTAACAAGACGTAAATAAATAAATAAATACATAAAAACTCTATAACAAAATAAATAAAAATAAAATAAATAGATAAGATATACTATTAATAAAATGCAACTGAATGATTTGAATATGTGTTCAACATATGTCACTTATCACTGAAAATGTGTTTTTGTTTTCATTAACATTACATGGGTTTTTTAAATGTATATTTTGTCTGTCATTTTTACACAGAAAAACCCTGATGGCCCCACAAACAACATTTATGGGAAATGTTTTTTTTCAGTTCTTTATTGCAAGGAAATTTTCCAAAGCTGCGTGTTTGCTATTTCAAATGTAGGGTCATTATTTTAGTGTCATGGACTTTAACTCACACTGTAAAAAAAAAAAATCTGTAATTTAACAGAATTTTTACCGTTTATTTTACAGATTTTTCCTGTATATTTGAGATACAGGAAAATATCAATGAAATGACAAAAATAGACTGAGATTTTACATGTCAAATGTAAAATAACGTGAAAAAACTGTAACTGTGAATAAGCAGAAAATTTCCATGTTTTAAAAGATTTTTTTTCAAAGAAAAATACATTTAAAATACATTTGCAAATGTTTCATAATTTCACAAATATTTCTTTTCTGTTTATGAGATTAAACTGTTAACTCAAATCTTAATACTGTAAAAATAAATAATAATAATAATAATAATAATAATAAAACCAGAAAAAATTACTGACAATTAACCGTTAAAGAAGAATTTGTTCTGTAAGTTTAACAAGACTTGTTTGTTAATTGACAAATATCTTGTGTAATTACGGGAGGTTTCACAACAAAAATGTTGAATAAATGTATTTTTGTGAATGTATAACATGTATAAGCGCTAATAAACTGTCCAAATACAGTTTTTATCAGTGGATTGAACAACTTAGTCTCATTGAACATTACTTCTATATATTTATAGGTAATTTGATTGTTTTAATACATGTAAATATTCTTTATTAACCCTTTCATGTATACAGGTCATTACATTGGACAGCTATTCTACTGCTGTTCTCTTGTACATTCATGGATTTGTTGTTCTTTTTTTTTTTTTTTTTTTTTTTTTTTTTTTAAAAACACATAACTGTATTAAAGTTTTAAGACACTACACATCTTTTCTGACATGAATTGGTAACATTATGTAGATCTCCCCTGAGCATAAATCCCCAGAATCACAAGCCCTCTCCATAGTTTTCACACAATTTATCAGTAAATACATGTTTCTGTGCGTGAAAAATTGTGTGGTATCCAGCTGAGTGGACATTTTTGCAACTTCATGAAAAATAAGTTCATGAGAATTTTTTTTTTCTCATTATTATTTTTTTTTATGTATTTTTTTTATTTTATTTTTATTTTTATTTATTTATTTATTTATTTATTTATTTTTATTTATTTTTCAGAAGAAAATTTTAAATCTCTTTTTTTTTCCATGCCTAAAGAGGAATAAAAACACAAAATTTTGATTAAGGTTCTCATAATTCGTGCATGAAAGGGTTATACATCAAAAAGTTAAAAAAAAAAAAAAAAAAAAAAAAAAAAAAAAAGCAAAATCTCATGTAAAGTTAGGGGAAAAAAACTGTATTTTAATTATGGAAAATTACCGTATTTTTATGAGATGGTTATTTTCCATTTTTTAACAGTATTTTTTCTGCCGGAATACTACCGTTTTTTGTTTGTTTGTTTTTTTTTTGTTTGTTTGTTTGTTTTTGTTTTTTGTTTTTTACAGTGCAAGACATAACTTTTCAGACAAACTTGACCTCACTTTCCTTTTTTTTTTTTTTTTTTTTTTACTTTTGGCTCTTCTTTCCAGAGTCTAAATGAGTTGTTTGTGTCCTTGTCAAACCTCAGTTATTTTAATTCATTCTGATGAGTGTCCTCGGTGGTTGATGAAGCAGCTGTGAACAATCGGTGTTTTGTTGTGAATGGGAGTTGGACTGGACATGCGCGGTCAGTCCTGGGGCTGGGTTTGACCAGCTGGTATCCTGAATGACAGGAAGTGTGCACATGGAGTCGGGTTGCAGTGACAGACGCAGGGCGGGACTGGACCAGCCCACAGATCCTCCAAAAAAAAAAAAAAAAAAAGTTTGGCTGTTGCAAAACTCAACTGAAATCACGAGATATCCTTTCGTCCAAACAGAACTGACATCTGTGCAGGCAGAAGCAGCAGACAGTGGGATCATGGCAGGTAAAAACAGCCGCATTCATGCGTAAAAGTGCAGATTTGAACGGAGGAATGTGTGCAGTGTTTGTGATGACTTCCAGATGTTGGTTATCTGCTGCACAGATCCGCATCCGCTCTTGTTTTTGCGCAGTTGTGCATGAGCAGGATGCGTGTGTTTCAGAGTTGTGTGTGTGTGTGTGTGTGTGTGTGTGTGTGTGTGTGTGTGTGTGTTTCAGAAACAGCAGTATCTGTGGAGGCCCAGGGAGGCGCATCCCACAGTCCTCTGGTGTCCGTCACCTTCCAGAGGAACGAACAAAGGAAGAACAAGTACCTGGAGGCCGAGCCCAAAGCCCTGGGGGTAGGCATGGTGTACAGCTGCACTACTTCACCTCCTCCTGTCCTCCTCTCATTTCCTTTCCTCCTCTCCTCTCTTCTCCTCTCCTCTCCTTTCCTCTCCTCTCCTTTCCTCTCCTTTCCTTTCCTTTCCTTTCCTTTCCTCTCCTCCTCTCCTCTCCTCTTCTCTCCTCCTCTCCTCTCCTCTCCTTTCCTCCTCTTCTCTCCTCTCCTCTCCTCTCTCCTCCTCTCCTCTCCTTTCCTCCTCTCCTCTCCTTTCCTCCTCTCCTCTCCTCTCCTCCCCTCCTTTCCTCTCCTCTTTCCTCCTCTCCTCTCCTCCTCTCCTCCTTTCGTCCTCTCCTCCTCTCTCCTCCTCTCCTCCTCTCTCCTCTCCTCTCCTCCTCTCCTCCTTTCCTTTCCTTTCCTCTCCTCTCCTCTCCTCCTCTCTCCTCTCCTCTCCTCTCCTCCTTTTGTCCTCTCCTCCTCTCTCCTCCTCTCCTCCTCTCTCCTCTCCTCTCCTCTCCTCCTCTCTCCTCTCCTCTCCTCTCCTCCTTTTGTCCTCTCCTCCTCTCTCCTCCTCTCCTCCTCTCTCCTCTCCTCTCCTCTCCTCTCCTCCTCTCCTCCTCCTGGTTCATAGTCCTCTTGTGTGTTCCAGATCACTCAGATCGGCCTCAGTGTGTTCCAGGCCAGCTGTGCAGGAGTGTTCCTGGCTAAAGGCCTCAGTCGATATGATATTGACATAGTTTTCTTCATTTCCAGCCTCCTGGTGAGTATATTTAACTCCACTGATCTACTACTTATCACCAGGTATTGAAAAGTCTCTGAATATATATATATGTATATATATATATATATATGTATATGTATATATATATATATATATATATATATATATATATATATATATATATATATATATATATATATATAGTCATACAATGGAACTGCGTTTACTCAATCAATCAAACTTTATTTTTGTAACACTTTTCATACATGTTACATGTAGCAAAAAGTGTTTTACACCAAACCCCCACTGTCCATAGTTACAAATAGAAATGAAATTAAAAGCAACAGAGTAAAGCCATGTTAAAATGTGAGAGTTTAATTAAAAGCTAAACTAAAAAGATGGGTTTTAAGTTGATTTTTAACAATATGAACACTCCCAGCAGACCTCAGGTAGACTGTTCCATAGTAGGAATGTAATGATTACCAGTATAACGATAACCCGCGGTAAAATTCCTGACAGTTAGTATTACCGTTTAAATTCTAATTATCATGATAACCGTGTTTGGTTACTGCACTTTCAACTCACACTTGATATGGAAAATGGTCAAACAATGACTATAAGGTGCCATCTTTAATGCACATTTGTATGTTTGATGTTTACATGTTAATATTTGAATGTTTCTGCCACAGAAAGTAAATTGTAACTTTTTTTTTTCTTTTTCAAAATACAACTTGGTTAAATTATTTCAGTGTGTGTATCAGTACTTTTTGAACGTTTCAAGCACATTTCAACAATACCGTGATAATAATGATAACCGTGATAATTTTGGTCACAATAACCGCGGTATGAAATTGTCGTATCGTTACATCCCTATTCCATAGTTGGGGGCCATAAAAGCTGAATGAGGCCTCACCATGAGTTTCAGTGTGGACTCTAGGAACAGTTAAAAGATTACTACCTGAGGACCTGAGGGTCCGAGGGGGCTCATATGTTAAAAGCAAATCAGATAAATAAATAGAGCTAAGACCATTAAGAGTTTTATAAACCAATAAAAGCACTTCAAATCAACCCTGAAGCTGACAGGGAGCCAGTGCAGAGACCTGAGCACCGGTCTGGTGTACTCTGTCTGGTCCTCGTCAGCAGCCAGGATGCTGAGTTTTGGAGCAGCTGCAGAGGTGCAGTGGTGTTCTTAGGAAGACCACTGTACTGTACTGACTGTGCTGAAATTTTGAGGAAGTATTGCACTTTTTACTCCACACATGACCAGGAGAAAGGGGGCCCATGACTGACAGGGACCTGAGGAAATACTAGAACATTATTCCATTTTGTCTGTGTTTGCCCTGGTCATCATTCTTCTTGGTAGTTCTTCTCAGTTCAACTGGACTGGTTTACCTCTAAACCAGTCCAGTTGAACTGAGAAGAACTACCAAGAATTAGTCCATTTATTTATTAATTTTTACCTCCGCCAAGGAGGTTATGTTTTTGCCAGGGTTTGTTTGTCTGTTTGTTTGTTTGTTTGTTTGTCTGTCCGTTAGTGTGCAACATAACTCAAAAAGTTATGGACAGATTTGGATGAAATTTTCAGGGTTTGTTGGAAATGGGATAAGGAAGAAATGATTAAATTTTGGTGGTGATCGGGGGTGGGGGGGCCCACGGGGGGGGCCACTAATCAGCCTTGGCGGAGGTCTGCGCTCTCCGAGTGCTTCTAGTTTTTTTAATGTTTTTTACAAAAAATGTTAACCTGTCACCATAAAAGGTACAATAAATGCACTGGTTCTTTGCATTAGTTTTATTCTTTGGCAGAAAAAGAATAGAATAGAAGAATAGAATCTAACCAGTCTCTACTAACTAACTAACTAATTAACTAACTAACTAACTAACGTATTAATTGGATTTCTCACTCCTGTTGGATTAAAATATGAACATCTCTTAATGGTAACTGAAACTGAAAAAAAAATGGTAATAAACTTTCAATAAAAGCTAAAACATAGGGTCATTTTTGTTTAGAATATTTTAAATGACACAAAAAATGGAAAAAAGCTGCAACAAGTGTTCAGAGAACGCAAACCTCCGCCAAGCACCCCGAATGGTGTGCATGTGTGGATCGACTATTTCTTTTGAAATGAAACAGTTTCAAGGTTTTTCCGTACAGCAGAAAAAGTTGAAGCTTGGTACCAGTCATGTGTATGTCAAATTGTATTAAATTCCAATCAATATTTGTTTTGTTATAATGAAAAATGTGTGGTAAATTGGATTTTCTCTGTTAAATTGAAATGTCCACAGAGTCCACATTCCACAGTGGATGTGGACAATTTTGTGCCAGATACAAGATATTGTTATAAACTACAGGTGGATCAAATTGGAGGCTAATCTGAGTCGTTTTGAATTTTTTTATGAATTTTTGAAAATTGCTCAATGATGACAGATAGGAAAATTGTAGATTTTGTGACCTTGCTGTGACCTTGAACTTTGGCCTACTTGGCCCAAAATTTAATGGATTCATCCCAGGGCCTAGGCCTATCTGTGGGTACAATTTAGTAAAGATAATTGTAATAGTTTTCACATAAAGTTGCTAGCAAACAAACAAACAAACACACAAAGCAAAGTGATCACAATACCTCCTGGCAGAGGTAATAAAATAGGATTAACTGAGTGCTACAAACAGTGAAGATTCTCATGATAGTTTATGTATGATTCAGGACATTATTTTCTATCTTTTCTTTATTCCAAGCCAATGCCATGTTATATTTTAGCCCAGTACCTGTTTCAAAAAGGACATAAATCACAATTTTCTCACAATGAATACATGTATTGGTAGGATTGGTGGATCAACAGGTATTAAACAGTTTAGGTCAGTAGATGCTTCGGTTGCCAGTGGCTGTTTGGGTCTTTATGGGTTTTCCAAGTTTTTTTAAACAAAACTAAATGGTTTACATGGTTACCACTCCTTGTTACCTTAGTCGATTAATTTTAATTTTAATTTTTTTGTTATCATTCTGATGGCGTCTTGATTATTCAACCTCAAAAAGTAATTAAAACGCTCATTTTTAGTGAAAGTATTACCAGAAAAATTAAGTAAATGTAGTAAATGTGCAGTAAAATGGTCCCTGTCTGTGTTTTAGCTTTCTATGGGATGTCTGTGTATTAATATTCTTCTTGCTTTAATGTCTATGTTATATTTTACTGCTGAGAAATGAGCTCATTTGAAGCACTTTATAAACTGTTGGGTAATTTTTATAATGGTACCATATTCTGTCCAGCTTGATATTTTCAGTTATTATATACTTGTAGTGTCACTGTTCTAGTAAATGCAAATTTCTCTAGAAAGTCATTTTTCCATGGGCTCAAACTCGACTCAAATAGGCCTGTTTTCAGCTTCATGACAGTAAATCTTCAAGCAAATCCAAGAGTTTTTAATAAATTTCTCTGGAGTTGTCTCATCCCGTAAATTTATCACAAACCCAAACAAACTCAACACATTTTCAGATATGTCATTTTCACTGAACACAAAGAGGATGAATAATTATAACGTGAGAAGTGACTGCAACCCCTAATTATTATTTCTAGTGCACTGGCAATGACTGAGGAGGGATTATTTTATGTAGTTTGTTGTTTGCTTTGCTTTTGTTTTTGTTTTTTTGTTTGTTTGTTTTTTTGTTTTTTTTTTGTTTTTCTATGGTGCTAGCTGTGTTTAATTTACACCCATGCTTACTTAAGATTTCTTTAATGACCATTCAGCACTGCACTTGTATTATATTGAGAAAACTTCAATAAAAAGATCTTGATCAAAAAGAAGTGACTACAGCTTTCAAAGAAGTATATTGGAATAAAAAGTACAATGTTTGCCTCTGAAATGCGGAGTAGAAGGATAACGTTGCATAAAATATAAATATTCAAGTATCTCAGATGTGTACTTTACATACTTATCCTCTGTTCTAATGTAATCGTTTACATTAATCTACATAAAAAATACTTTCATAGATGAAGTATCAGAGTACAAGAGTCTTTCAACAATCACAGACTTTATTAAAGGTTTGTATATTTATGTAGAAACAGCAGTTTATGAGTCGATCCATGTATTATTATTATTATTATTATATTATATCATATTAGGTGATTATTCACTTAAAAACGATAAAACTTCGCAGAAAACGAATAACAGAAATCTGATGAATACTTTTACTTTTTAAACTTAAAAAATGTTTTTTTTAAGATATTTAATGACATTACATTCACTTGTAAGTTATTTTTATTTGTCTGGATTCCTAATAATTCATGGTTTACCACTGAACGAGCTGTAATGTTTTTTTGTTTGTTTTTTTTTAATTACAGGGAAAACTCAGATCAGTCATTACAACAACAACAATATATGCAAATGTTTTCCTTTGCAAAACATAATCCTCCCTCATCTTTACAAGGTAGATATCTCTCAGAGGACCTATAAAAGATTTGTGATTCTAAGATAAGATAACACAGTATTATAGCGACAGTAATTCTCATTTTTTTAGAATTCTGAGGAGACTAGAAAAGAAACACTTCATCTGAATACAAGTAAATATTTAGTCAGGTTTATTGGTGCTTTATTGTTGGTTTATCCTGAAATGTGTATGTGTGTAGTTTAATCTTTAACTTTACTAGGTTACACTAACTTAGCATTCGGAATGAGAAGTGGAGAGCAAAGTTATAATGGTTTTGGATTTTTCATTATAAAGGGTGTCCCAAAAAATTTGATATCGTTTTATCACCTAATAATTTGTTTAAAATTTGTTTGCTTTTTTTGCTCAAAAAAGTGTAATAATTTTTTATTGTTCTGCTTTCAGGAGTAGACATGACGTTTACTGCAACAGAAAAGGCGCTCTGTGTATTTAAGTACACCCAAACTCAGTCAAATGTGAACGTGCAACGGGAATTTGTTAGAAAATGTTTTAAACAAGCGCCAACAGGAAAGCAGATTTGGATATGGTGTAAGAAGTTTCAAGAGGAAGGCTGTTTGTGTTGGAAAAAAGGATCCTATTAAGTTATCATTTCTCCTGACCATGTAGTCACTCCAATATGGATATATCATTTGATGTAAATTTTTTGGGGACACCCTGTAGTTTATTTTTATTTAGCTTTGACCTTTTTTTCTCTAATTCAGTTAGTTTTAATTTGTTTTTAGGGCAGGTTTGCTAGTTTCCATTAGTTTTCGTTTTTTTCTAAATGCTCAGTTTTACTGACAGTTAACAAATTAGAAGAAAAAAGGGGGAAAAAACACAAAACACAATGATAGCTCTAGTGCCTTTTAATGGTGTAAACAGACTAATGTTTCAACACAACTTTGCCATCAATCAAGTTCATAAATTATCTTCTGGATCATTCCATGGCAATTCAACCAATGGTCCCCTCATGATGCCCTCAGAAAATTCTGAAAAAATTCACGCTTGTTCACCTACCAGATAAACGAACACATCCAAAATTTTAATGTCATATCTGTAATAGTTTAGGAGATACAGCCCTTTGAAAATTAATGGGTTTTTTTTTAATTTGCTTTTGGTCCAACTTTGAGGAGCTGTATCTCCTTAGGTATTCAAGCCACACTGCTGAAACTTACTGTCTGGGCTGAAATCCCCCTGAAAAGACCATATTTTGCATCAAAATAATTGTAGGTGCCTTCATGTTTGGTCCATGAGGCCTTGAAATCAGGCCAAAAGGCTCATTCTTCCAAATGTCCTCTCTTCAGGCTTGCACTGTGCCAGAATGGATGAATGTACAGACCTCATTTTTTTTGCATGGATTCTTAGATAGATAGATAGATAGATAGATAGATAGATAGATAGATAGATAGATAGATAGATAGATAGATAGATAGATAGATAGATAGATAGATAGATAGATAGATAGATAGATAGATAGATACTTTATTGATCCTTTGCAGGAAATTGCTTTGTTACAACAGCAGCAGTACAAGAAGAAAAACACTCTGACCCATCGCATGAACATCCCACAACAGCCATCAATGGAACAAATAAATAAATAATAAATAATAATAAATAAATAATCATCTTAAATAATAATAAATAATAATCTTATGGTCAAGATGCAACAATAAACTGCAAAAAGACTACATTTACATGAAAAGTGTTGCTGTGAGCCAATGAATAAAATGGGTCGATTTCAATTTTTCACAAAAATACTCTTTATTTGAGCACCCAAATTACCATGTGGCCAGTTAATGAACATTTTGAAATTTTTACCATGTCGTCATATATGTTTCAAGAAGTTGTGCACAAAATTGTAGCTTTGGGATAGAACTGGTTCTGTTTTTAATATTTTTTTTACTGCATGACTATATTTTCTTCAAATTGTATACAAACGTTGGTGTGAATGGCATTTTTAACAGTATAATGGCATTGATTATTGCACAAGTTATGATAATATTTGAGATATTTGAACTAGGGTGTGGAACTGCATGATGGTTCAGACAGAATAATTATAGATTTCCCAGAACTGGCTCAGGTTGATGCCTGTAGTAGAGACTTCTTGGAAATTGGATGGAGCTGGTCAGTTGACCCAATTTCACCAGGGTCAATGACAGAAATGGAGCTAAGATTTCCCAGAATTGCCAATTTTCAGAAAGCCTGTTTGCGTTGATGATGTCTTTCTGCGACATTCATCCTTTAAGATCAATCCAACAACACATTTTTCCTCCATGATGAATAAATTTGTTCAGGATTATGAATAGAATTCCCAAAATTAGGCTGGCCAGCATCATAAAAATTCTGATTGCTGATTTTATTTATTTTTATTGAAGTAAAACCACGTAAAATAGACCAAAAAAGATGAAAATTATGTTAAAGATTCACTTGGTTTTATATTTTGTGTACATTACATTCTGTTACTGTAGTAAAGCAGTTGAATGTGCCTTTTTTACACAAGTATCTGTGCATCTAATGTATTATTTACAACCAAAACTCCTTTTTTCACAAACAACAAAAATGTCTATGAGTTTATAGGTTACACCGGAAAAGTCAGAGCCATAAACTAGTGCATGACTGGGTCTGAATGCTGAGAATCCTAACTGTGATTTTTGTTCTCTTTGCAGATTGCGATAGCAGGAAGTGTGGCTGTGGCAGCGAAGAACCTCCATCTGCCCACAGTGAGTTAGCTGACTCATCAATAGTTCAGGACAGGGATGCGAAAAAGAACAGAAACAATGTGTGGCTTCTGATAAAACTACCAGCTACACATGTATTATGTAACTGACACGCTGTATGTAATCCTACATTTGTACTTTTAGTGTAGGTTTGGACTGTTTCTGAGCCGTGCAGCTGTAGTTTTCCTACAATCGCAGGTCAAAATGTCTGCTTTAAGGGAATAAAGAAGTGCTGTCCGTTTCCTCTATAGGATGAGTCACATTGGAGGACTGAATACCACTGGCTGCACAACACGTTTGTCTGAATCTGACCACATTCAGCTGCTCTGCTTTTTTAACGTTTTCCAAAGAAACGCACGTATTCAGTCTGTAAAGTGAAGTGTGACAGAAGACACACTTGAGATGTAGAAAAATGCATCAGGAACTGAAACAGAGGAAGAAACACTAGATTCACCTTAAACTGCTGATGATTTCAGACAGTCAGTGTTTAGGACCCAGAGGTATCGTAGTGTTAAGCTGTTCGTAAGTAGTAATAGTATTGTTTTTGTTAAGTTTTAGTGTTGATAAAAGTAGGATGAAAGAAGAAACAGCATCAAATATGAGTCATACCCACGGTTTATTAAAGGTCTCTTATTGTGTAAGGCCATTTTATTCTTTTAACACCATCTACTTTTAATATCAAGGAAGCTGATTTTACCTGCAGCTCTATTCTCAGATTCGCTTTGTTTACAGTAGTTTATATTTACCCTGCCCCTGGTTTGTTTGTTTGTTTATTTGATTGTTAACACTCTAGCAGGAAAACTGTTGGTTGAATTCATACCAAATTTAGTTAATAGATTGCTAGTGACCCAGAATAGATCTGATTACATTTTGGGGAAAGTAGGTTAAAGCATGAATTTCTTATGAATTTTTAAAATCTTTTTTTTTTTCCCCATTTACTTACAATGGGCGAAATTTCAAATGTCTGTAGCAGCAAAACTGTTGGATGAAGTCATACCAAATTTGGTTTATAGATTGCTAGTGACCCAGAATAGATCTGATTACATTTTGGGGAAAGTAGGTCAAAGCATGAATTTCTTATGAATTTTTAAAATCTTTTTTTTTTCCCCATTTACTTACAATGGGCGAAATTTCAAATGTCTGTAGCAGCAAAACTGTTGGATGAAGTCATACCAAATTTGGTTTACAGATTGCTAGTGACCCAGAATAGATCTCATTACATTTTGGGGAAAGTAGGTCAAAGCTTCAATTTTTTATGAATTTAATTTTTTTTTTTTTTTCCATTTACTTATAATGGGCAAAATTCAGATGTCTGTAGCAGCAAAACTATTGGGTGAATTCATACCAAATTTGTTTTATAGATTGCGAGAGACCCAGAAAGGATCTTATTACATTTTGGAAAAAGTATGTCAAAGTTAATATTTTTTATGATTTTTTTTTTCCCCCATTTACTTATAATGGGCGAAATTTCAAATGTCTGTAGCAGCAAAACTGTTGGTTGAATTCATACCAAATTTAGTTTATAGATTGCCAGTGACCCAGAATAGATCTCATTACATTTGGGAAAGTAGGTAAAAGCTACAATTTCTTATGAATTTTTAAAATCTTTTTTTTCCCTATTTACTTATAATGGGCGAAATTTCAGATGTTTGTAGCAGCAAAACTATTGGGTGAATTCATGCCATATTGGGTTTATAGATTGCCAGTGACCCAGAAAGGATCTCATTACATTTTGGGAACAGTGGGTCAAAATTTAAAAATTTTTTATGAATTTCTAAAATCTTCCCATTCACTTACAATGGGTGAAATATGTGTGAGGGGCGGGGTTTGTTGTGCCTGGCACCACTTGTTATTATGTGTTTTGGAGCTGTTTTTAGTTTTCTTACAGTGAAAGACAGTTTTGTCTCTGCTAGTTTTAGTTATTAGTGCTATAACTCTAACTAGACCTCATGTGAGGGAGATATAAGATGCAAACACAGGGAATAAAGCCGAGGTAAATTCAGCAGCTCTTCTATTGGATAATCTCAGTCAGGTGATCTCAAATGTTGTAAACAATTCCTCAGGTTGACCAAATGTGTAGATTAGTCCTTTTTTAGTCCTGTGCTTCTCATATTTTGCTCATTGTCATTGCACATGAATCTAAAGTGATATGTCATTGTGTCTTTCAGCTGAAAGCCTGTCTGGGGATGGAGGTTTTGGCCTCTGTCGCCGCTGTCTTCAACTTGGTCTATAACATAATTAAAATGAGCGATTTTCCCCATTACTGCTACCATTATTACTATGACAACCACACCCAAAACTATGGAGAATACTGCCGAAAAATTGAGGTGAGTCAAATAACTGTGAAACGCCTTCATGTTTTGGTGTTTGTGGACAAATATACTCTTATTTTTCCATTTAGAAATGTCCTGCTCTGTGCTTCCTCCATACTGGTTCAGAACTACAGTCTTTTTTTTATCAGTGACATTCATTTAAAATGACAAGTGACACGGATTCTAACATTCAGTGGCTGTCGTATCGGAGACTTTCACCAGGGTAACAGTTTCGTTTTGTAATAACACATACCTTTGTTATCATGGTGACAGTGAGTAACCATAGGTGACGGGTGAAGAAATTTAACAAAAACCTTCATTGCCATGGTAACAGTCAGTAACCAGAGCTGTTAAAAGGAGGCGACAACCAGTGGACCATATTGGAGACCTTTACGTAGTACTAGTAATTTATTCGTCCATTTAACAGAACACAATATATACATTCATATAGTTTGGATTTCTGTTTTAAACATGGGTGAAAAGGCCTTTGTTGCCAGGGTAACGATCAGTTACCGGGGGGGAAAAAAGACAAAACCAAAACGTAATGCATACCTCAGCAGACCTTCATTACCATGGTAACAGCCAGTAGCTGTGGTACTGACCAATGAAATGTAACAGAGACCTTCATTGCCATGGTAACAGTCAGTGACCAAAGTCATTACAAGGGGTGATGGCCAACAAAAGATAAGGGAGACTTTTGTTGCCATAGTAGCAGTCGGTTACAATGGAAGCAAACCAGGAAAATATAACGCAGACCTTCGTTACCATGGTAACAGCCAGTTACCGGACTCCGACTGATAAATCGTTTGCTGCCATTGTAATGGTCAGTAACTGGATGCACGAGCGGATGAATTAAAACTAAGACTTTAGCATTTATTTGACCGTGGACAAATGTCTGAACATCGTTTATGATCATCTGGTGTGAATCACACGTCTGAACTGAATGTTACAAAAATGAAAATAGGTCAGAAAAGTGGTTCCAGGCACAACAAACCCCGCCCCTTACATGTATTGTAGTTTATTTTGGCATCGATCCAGCTGATGTCATCATGACTCTGCATTTGTTGATGTCAGCATATCACTTGCCTCTATATATGTGCCTCGTTTGAAGTAAATTGAAACAAAATTGATATTTTTATAGACATTTGAAATCTCACCTATTATAAGTAAATGGGAGACAAAAAAAGATGTAAAAAATTCATTAAAAATTTGAAGTTTGGCCTACTTTTCCCAAAATGTAATCGCATGTATTCTAGGTCACTGGCAATCTATAAACCCGATTTGGTATGAATTCAACCAATAGTTTGGCTGCTACAGATATTTGAAATTTCCCCTATTATAAGTAAATTGGGGAAAAAAAAAAAGATTTAAAAAATTCATAAAAAATTTGAACTTTGACCTACTGTTCCCAAAATGTATTGAGATACAGTTTGGGTCACTGGCAATTTATAAACCAAATTTGGTGTGAATTCAACCAATAGTTTTGCTGCTAGAGTGTTAACAAACAAACAGAACCAAAAACAATAATCTTTGCCTTCGCTTCAGGGGCGGGTTAATAAAAGATAACCATTCAACACATAAACACACATGAAGCATCGGGTGTGAAAACATTCACTGTTGAAGACAACACTTTGTATTTCTGCAATATTTTGTCTAGTTTTCCAGTCATGTTAGTGTTTTTAATGTACAGAAATAACCCATACAGAGCCTCTCGTGCCCACAGGCCGCTCATAGCCACTTCTTCGCTGAGGGTGTGCTCATCCAGGTTGCTCTGTTCGCCATCTCCGTCACGCTGGTTGCCTACACCTGCAAAGTGGTCAACTGCTGCTCCCCAGCTCCTAAAGTGGTAGGTAGACTCTGACGTTCAATGCTGCTGCAGAGGCTTTAAAGCAGGTCAGAGCTGAGGTTTATCAGTGAGCTTTGAACCTTTGTTCCAAAACCAAACATATATCAACATACCAACAATAATACAAGCAGCTGAGAATAACATAAGAAGAAAACTATATATCTAATTTAAATATTAAGGGGAAAACATATTAATAATGTACAGTACATACTGTATAATTATAAATTTAAGAAAGATTATAATATATAGTAACTTTAAAGAAGGTTCATCAATGTGTATTTCAATAGCAAGACACATTTTACCCACAAAAACTCAACTTCACCATGTGGAAAATAACTAGCTGATATTATTTTCTTTGTTTTCTATTCATTTCAGCCGGTGATCACTGTACAAGCCCCTCCTGCCCAGCAGTGAGGAGACAAACTGGATCAATAGAAAGGACAGATACACAACGTACATTTCTGTTGACCTGATGGATCCAATGATACCTGTGTGTAATGTGAAAGGAACAGTCACTGCAGCTAGGTTTGGTTTGGATTAGCACCTACTGATGCCCAAAATGACTACTTTAGCTTTAATACAGCCAGATAATGGTTTCACAAATTAGCCGAGACACAAATACATTTAACAACTGTGTATGTCTCAGTTCGCGACATATAACTGCATGCTACCATGTTTACCATCACAAGTATATGTGAAGTGTTTTGCTTTTTGCTTATCCTACTGCACACAAATGTACGACGGCGTATTAGGGCCACATAAGAAAATAAAAACGCTTGTCATTATGAGAATAAAGTTGTAATATTTCAAGAATAAAGTCATTATATAAGGCAAGTTTATTTGTATAGCACATTTCAGCAACAAGGCAATAAAAGGTGCTTCACACAGGACATTGAAATACGACAGGGAAAAAGAAACACATTTAGAACATTATAAAAGAAACATGTAAAAGGTGATTAAAAACAGCAAGTAAGAAAACAACACATAAAATCCAAAAATATCAAAACACACACATATTAAAGTAAGAGTTGCAGTGCAGAGTGTCGATATAATGAGAATAAAGTCGTAGTTTTAAAAAACTCATTATTTAACGAGAATAAAGTCATAATGAGAATGTCATACCCACTCATCGAATAATGGAGAACTTAGAACATTCTGTGAAGTTTTACTTTCATTTGGGGTTTATGCACAAAGGCCAAACACTGAATCCATCTCCCCATCAACACATTATCATTAGTCTAAGGACTTTGAGTTGAGTTTGTACATGTTTGGGTTTGTTGTAAGAACTGAACTGATTTGGAGCAAATTGCTTCTTTTGTGGAGGAGAAACTGACGAAGTGGTCAGCTGCAGGGCTATCAGTGGTTCCACCAGAGAACCTTAGGGTTTGTTGTTTCTCAAGAAACTGTGAGGATTCTACTCTGACTTTTTGAGTCCAACAGAATTGAGAGTTGCTGCTTTGCTTGTTGCGTTTGCTGTAAAACCGGAAGTTCTGTCGAATTTTCAAAATATTACAACTTTAATCTCATAAAACTATGACTTTGTTCTTGTTAAATAATGAATTTTTTTAAAGCTATGACTTTATTCTCATTATATAATGACTTTATTCTTGAAATATTACAACTTTATTCTCATAGTGACAAGCTTTTTTTTTTTTCTTATGTAGCCCTAATACGCCGTCATACAAATTGACTAAAACATATTGCAGCTTTAATTTCTGTCTTTTTTTTCCTTTTAGCAAATTTTACTATGGCATTAACACATTCCATGACATTTTTATTTTATTTTTTATAGTTTATATGTTTTTTATGTGTGCTCATTTTATCACCAGTCTAGTTAAAACTATTTTGGCTCGAACACTTTTCATACAATGTGTTTACAGATTTATTTTTCACATGCTATCAGTTTTTAGCATTTACTAAAAGCAAACATTACCATAGAAATTTGAGTCAGTATTTCTAGTCAAAGTAACTTTGAACACATTTCAGGATATTTTTTTAATATATGTATTTGATGTTTTATATGTGTTTATTCATTTTAACCATTTAATCATTTATCAGCTAAAATGCTACTTTTACTAGCATTTAGTAAAATCAGACAGCATATGAAAGTGAGTATTTTAGTCATAGTTACTCTGTCATGAACACATCCCATGATTTACGGTCAATAGCGTTTTTCTTTTTATCACAGCTAAAATGTGACTTTAGTTATCATTTAGTACAAAAAAACAGAGTAAACTTAGCTATCATTTCAGGATTTTAGGAAAAACATACTCTGATATTAACAGATTTCTTTACATTTCTTGTATGTGTGCATATTTAGAACATTTTTCTTTATCACAAGCAGGAAAAAGTTTTATAATTGACCTTTTTAAGTTTTCTGACTGAAATTATCATCGCATCACTATGGTACAGGTGTGTCTATATTATAAAAAATTTACAAATAATGTACATAAATGCTTTTTTAATAAGAACTTTGATTGTTCATGTGAAAATGTTCATCACATAGTAATTCTTTACTTTTTGTCACTGCCACTAACAATCAGAAACAATAAAATACAAGATGGCACCAAGATTCACAATTATTTGTTTTAATTTCTGCATCAAAATGACATAAAAAAAAAACAATGTAAATGAAGCCATAAAGATGACAAGGATGAGCTGTATCTTAGAATGTGCATAAAATTTTGACTTCAGCAGCAATAATTGAATCATGTTAAACACAGTCATTACAGCTGTCTTTACTTGACCACCTGAGATACCGAAAACTGAATGACTTCCTGCTGATACACTCTTGTGGTTTACAGACTAGGCACGGCAACTTTCAGGTGTATTTTGTGTATTGTGCAGGCCGCTGTATTCATTTAATTTATTTTAAATATTTTTTGTTAATTCCGTTTACGCTTAAAAAACATTAAAACATATTTTATTTGCGACAATATATTTTAAAAAGTGGTGAAAGTAGACTGTATACAGAAAATGCATCAATAATTCAGACATTTGGTGCTTAAAATGCATGTAAGTTGTCAAAGTGATACTTCATGATCAGTTTTACAATAATGAAACATAAATGGACATTCAATTACATTTAAAAAAAAAAAAAGCTACATAATGCTTTGCTATGTTTTCTAGTATCACATTTCATGAAGGAGGACAGTTCTGTCATATCTGCAGCTCATCTGCCCAGTGGCTCTGTGGGAGATCAGACAAGACAAAGATTTAGCCGTCTGACATTTACATTTATATATTACAACACTTTGCAGTTAGTCATGTAAACCATAAGCCCCTTTTACACAGCACTTCTGTTATGGGAATATTTCGCCTTTATTCCGGAACGACGTCTGTGTAAATGAAATGGTGGGATCATTTGGTTCCACCTCTGTAACGCCTCTGGAGGTAGTAACAGAGCTGAGATAAAGCTGGAATCATGATTCCAGAACACTACGTAAAGGGAATACCTTTCATTCCGCAACCAAAGTGTGACGTTTTGATGATGTGTATGTGCGCGACCCCCATGCCAGGGGGATTTAAAAATGAGCACAGGCCAAGTACAGTAAACAAACATATCAACAAGACCAGAAAGACGTGGAACTGGGGAGACTCTGAGATCCACCAGCTGCTGTCCCTTCGGGTGGAGGACTCTATCCACGCTAACATTTGTGGAACGCTGAAAGACTCTGGAGAGGTTAGCAACACCTCTATGCTCGGGGTATTTCCGACTCGCAAGTTATACGTCACACTGTACACTGTGCTGCGTCACCACCCCTTTGATTCCGGAACGCAGGTAAAACACTGTGTAAAAGTCCAGCCTGTCTCACCTGTTACTGCTTTGGCTGTGTAAATTGGTCAGTGATGGAAAAAAGGTGGGATCACCATCTCACCTTTTTCCCGGGATCTCTGTAAAAGTGGCTAAAGTCTGATGTACTTCAGTTTCTCTTTCAACATGTCAAGGCAGCATAGCTGTAACAAATTACCTTAATGGCAGGTGTTTCATAAACCAGGTGGTTTAATTAGTCCTTTATTGATGCATTTTGATTACTTTGATTATAACTCTGAAAGTTGACTTTATAATACTGACACATTCAGGTCATTTTCTTTGTATGTTTCATTTAGACCCTTCATACAGCAGAAGAGTTTGGTCTTGATTTGAAAAAAAAAAATTGACGTCTTGTTCTTGTTCAACAAAGAAATGCCACATGTGCAGTGCACGGGGGCCTTTCAGGTCTCATCAGTCCACAGTGACTCACAGCACAGACGCAGAGGAAATACTGGCCCACAAAGAGACAAAGGTCTGTCTACAATTTCTTCTCCACTTGTAACACTTTATTAGCAGTCAGTCTTTTGACTGTATAACACTCGGTCCCAGTAACTCTCATTTTACTTCTGTATTTTGCCTTTTCTCAGACTCAAATTGCTTTTATCTCCCAGGTTTCTTCTTCTGAAAATTGTCTTAGAAATCAGAAACAACATATTTCTATCTTTCATGAGACCCATGTGAAGGGCTTCCAGTTCATTTTATACTTTAATTATCTTTAGTTAATTATCTTTAGTCAAAAATATTTCTGTATACATATTTCAGACAGATTGTTTGACATTATTATCAGTACAGTGTTACTATTAAATACGCTGCCATCTATCTGTCCCCAGTTAATATTTGATTTGATGATACTTCCCCACCCTTTACCTGGGATGTAGATGCTGTGGTCTCTTCCAGATCCCTGAAGCACCCATGTTTATGGCGAATGAGACTCCCCCACAGCACTGACTGATGACAGGCTGGACATTTGCCCTCGACTGGTAAGAGATGGGATGGCTCTGACTTCAGGAAGTGTCTGGCCAGGCAGATGAGGTGACTGGTCATTTTGCAGGATGGGTGGAAACAGCTCAGCTTCTCTGATGCCTGGGGAAAACAGAAAAGTTATTTAGACTTTATGCTCTGCGTTTTCTCTCCTTTTGGTGTTCAATATCTTTCAGTGTGTCATAGCCACTAAATAAAATACTCTACCTTGACTATCCCTCTGCAGAGACAGCACCTCGTCTCCTCCTGCTCCTCTGTAGACACCGCCGGCAGTTTCTTCTTGGCCCTCACACTCCCAAAGGTGATGGGGATGTGCAGAGGAGGCTGCAGACTGGGCTCAAAGTCCATCCTGTATTCCTGTTTGAGCCAACGAGCTGTAAGCGGCAGTCTGTTCCATGGCGCCACCTGCAGCATACTGGATACGACACGCCAATGGAACTGCAGACTTGACTCCTTTCTGGAGCGCCGAGAGACATGGGTCAGCCGCTTGGACGAGTGAGGGTGCTGCCATGCCCACTCAAACTGAGAGAGAAATAACATGACGCTGCTTTTAATTGGTCATAAATACATTCTGTTTTCCTCTCCTGAAACACAATAACTGTATCTGCACAAAAAAGCAAAAAAAAAAAGTCCTCTCCCAGTTCAAGCTTCAGACTAGTTCACCTTAAATAGTATCAGATGACTGTGGAATATGACAAGAAAGAAGCTTCAATTCTGCTTGACAAACTGAAACCTGCACCTTGTCTGCATTTTTGGTCTTAAAGCCAATGAACTATTAAAATCTACCCACCTGAGGATACTGATAAAATCATTAAACAATCAACCCCACATGAAGAACCTACTTCTTTTATGAATATGTCAATATGTTATAAACATTTTTTCCATGTCCTTACCATTAACTGTTTACCGCATTGAAGTATATTGATGCTAATGGTTATTTAACCATTTCTCATAGTATAGTGAAAAAAAGTGTTTCCAATACAAGCAGGATTAAAATGTTCCACCTCTAATATTTAGAGCATTTCCAGCTCTTCAGATATAGCTGTTAGATCATGCACAAAAACCACAAATACTTACCCTGAGTGCAGCAATATCAGATGGAAAGCCATGGATGATGAGGACCATCTCCCTTAACAAACAAGAAAATAATGTTTAGCATTCAGAATTTAGTTAAGTAAAAAAAATTTTTAATACAGCTCTGGAAAAAAATAAGACCACTGCAAAATTATCACTTTCTGATTTTCCCATTTATAGGTATGTGTTTGAGCAAAATGAACATTTTTGTTTTATTCTATAAACTACTGACAATATTTTTCCCAAATTCCAAGTAAAAATATTGTTATTTATGTTCATTATATATTATATATAATAACATAATAACCTATAAATAATGACAACTCCAAATTTTTGTCTTTGTTTTAGTGTAAAAAAAAACAAAACCCAAAAACATTAAAGTATGAAAATACTTACTTTTATAAACTATCAAAAAAAAAAGCAACAAAAAACTGAAATTTAAATTCAAAAACGTAAGAAAATTTAGTGCAGTTTTAAAAATACTATTCCTCAACTTATTATTTCTACATGTGCATTATGGATCAGATCTACAAAGACACTAACCACTGAGGAACAGGCAGAAAAATTGTTAAAATTGTGCTTAATTTTCTTTAGACATTTCAGGTTGTTCATATTTGTTCAGGTTATTCACATTTTATTGTTACAGGATAGTTTGTAAATGTAAATATTTTCATAATTTAATGTCATTTTTTGCACTAAAACAAAGGGGAAAAAATTAGGTTGTTAATTCTAGATTTTTTTTGGCTTAATTCAAGATTTTTTTACTTAATTGAAGAATTTTTTTTTGCTTAATTCAAGATTTTGTTTACTTAATTGAAGATATTTTTTGGCTTAATTCAAGATTTTTTTTTACTTAATTGAAGATTTTTTTTTTTTACTTAATTGAAGATTGTTTTTTTGTTTTTTTTTTGCTTAATTCAAGATTTGGTGCTAAATTTGAGATTTTTTTTTTTTTTTTTTTTGCTTAATTGAAGATTTTTCTTTACTTATTGAAGTTTTTTTTTTTTTTTGCTTAATTCAAGATTTTTTTCCTTAATTCAAGATAATTTTTTTTTTTTTTTTTTTGCTTAATTCAATTCAAGACTGTGGAATTTTTGCACTTTGCAACAACGTCCCAGGGGCCGAACTGGACCCTTTGGCCCCCGGGCCGCATGTTTGACACCCCTGCTTTACACTGTGGTGTTAGTTAATGTACACTAATGCATCACAGGTCATAAGATCATCATATGTTTGTCGTGTCGTGTACCATGGTCCTCTTCCACTCGTCCTCTTCGCTCCCCCTCTGTGTCGGCCGGCGTTGTGCTGTCCGATCCTTCTCTCAGGGTTCACAGTGAAGCCGATGTAGATACGACCTTTGAATTTCGGATTGATGCAGTACAGCATGTAGACACCGAAGAAGCTTTCTACTTCAACTACCATTTTAAACGACGAACACTATTATATACGAAAGAAGATATAATATAAACCTCGTTATGTTGTGACTGCTGTACAAAGACTCCCATATTGTTAGCTAGCCTAAACTTAGCACTGATGCTTATCGTAGTAACGCACTAAACCTTCAATATAAGACATTTAAATGGTATACTGTCATCATCGGGTACCTTTTTAACTATCTTGGGTCACATAAAGACAAGTAATGCGCCTAATTTTCGAAAATTTGACTCCGGTCATCATCCATGGATTGAGCCATGGTTGTCAGTAACATGTAAACAAACCGTGTCTGTTTTAGATGTCCAATAATTTGCCTGACAAAATATTGTTACATAGGAGAACTTATTGTTTTATCTGGGATGAATAAAATTACTTTCTCGAAAGAAACTGTGTAATAATGCTTTAATTTGCTGAACGATTAATTGATTTGTAAATTTATATTAATCTCACTACATATTTCGTTTGTCATTCTGTAAGGACCTCTAATGTTATGATTCGCTGCTTCAAAACTGTAGATCCCGCCCTTTGTGTCTGCTGTCGGATGTGATTGGACGTTGTTATCAATACCGTGTCGTGATTGGACGTTCTTGTTGGGTTTTTCTGTTTGGTCAGTGACATATTTTCACTTTCTTGATCGATATCAGTGATTAAATTGCTGAATACAATCAAAATTTACGGTAATAAAACTTTCCTCTATTAAAACTATTATTAATACGTATTTGTTTATCTATACTGTTGCAGTGTTTAGAATAAGTGAAATTTGAACGTGAACACAAAATATATCACTTCCGGTGTCCTGCTTGTGAACTATACACGTCAATTTTTTTTTTGTAAATTCAGCTCACATCTCATTTTATCATCTGACTAAAAACAGTTATTCTATTGTTCGTAAAGACATGGCTGTAACAGCGGATCATATCCGGAATAAACTCATTAAGGAGCTCGAAGCGGTGCACGTGGTAGGTTTTGGTCTATTATCTGTGTAATTATGCCAAACTACATTTAACATTCCGCCTATTATTAGTGTTAAACTGCACATCAGTAGAAGCTTTGACACTGGAACACAATCATGAGGTTTTATACATTTGACCAGATGTAGCAGTTCTGCAGGTGGCTAACAAATAGAGCTGCCTTTATATTGGTGCATTACACTGCATGGTTCTGTGTTAGCTAGGTTAAAGGAGCAGCTCTGGGAGAAAATGTCACATGTAGTCTCATCATGTGGTGAATGTACAGGGTGTCCCATAAGTCTCCATACATAGGAGACGTAATACATATGGTTCTAACATGTATTTCTTTATATTTCTTCTTTATAGTTCTTCAGCAGTGGAGGACACGCATTGAAATGTGTTCCCAACAAAATGGCAGTTATATAGAGCATATTATATAAATAAAAATGGTTTATGTCAAGAAACGTTTATTTTTCCTATGTATGGAGACTTATGGGACACCCTGTAGTGTTCATGTCCTACGTGTGTCTGTAACTGTGGCTGAAAAACATGCAGTGAATTAGGATAATGCTTGTCCTGTAAGGGGAAAAACAATGATGGGATGGTTATTTGTTCAACTTCCCTTTTTCAGTACACATTTAGTATTTGTTAGTTGTACTTTATCCCTCTACTCTATTACATCAGAAGTACTTACTATTATTTTTACTCCACAGCAGTTGTCTGATACCTTTACTTACTTTTCAGATTACAGTTTAAACTACATATCTTCAAATGTGTTTATATTTTTAATGTTTGTGATAAACTCAAGGATGAAATGTTTCCTCTATGGGTTGAGGTCAAAATCCACCTCCTTCTTAAGCTAAATAAATTTAAAAACCCTCTCGGATTTGCTGGAAAATACAATGTCACAAACTTTAAAACATGCCTTTTCTGAGCTCATGAAACAGACAGGATAGGACAGCAAACCTACATATATATCAGCAAAAATTTGCTTAGAGGTCTTATTTATGTCTTTGTGCATAAGAAATCAATATAAGTGAATCCCCAAAGGAACTTTGTGTTGGTAAATGCAAGTTATGCAAATTTACAGGATTTCAGTTCTGTTGCAACATGTTGATGGTCATATGAACTATGTTTTCAGGTCAAAAATGTCCAATTTCATCACAATTAATGCTATATTTTCATGTCACAAATGGCCAAGTTATATTTGAACTGAATTTACCAGAAAAACAAATATTCTATTCTTTTAGATTCCCCAATTTTTCTAACAAGATTCTATCCTACATATCACGTTTTATTTTTACAGGTTCAATATGGAGTATGGTGCTGATCCATCCTGCATATGTTACGCCAATACATACATTAAGAATGTCACACGTCACTTTTTAAATCAACAGTTTTCTAATGATAAGCATTTTTATAAAGAAATAACAGTTCTATATTGTTATTTACTCTTTAGTATGATGATAAACTATACAATAAATAATTCTGATCCTAGTTTTTGCACAGGGATCATTTGTGGAAACGGTGACATGGCTGCCGAGCATCAGTATGATGGGATCCGTAACAACCATGTCACATCCATCCACTGCCACATTTTGTGTTTTTGTGTCAGCTGTTATTGTTTCAGATCCACAATACTAACATTTATGAATAAGAGGATAATTAGCAATCGTAAGTATATAAGTTTATTAGTAATAAAGTACTGGTACTGACCAGATCATCATGGGTAATGTCACGTCCGTCCACCAGCAAAAGGTTTCACATATACGTGCTATTCAAAATCCAGTATTTCTGAAAATATAGCTTCCACTGTCAAATAATATCAGTAGTCTGTGCACAAATGTATTAGCATTATTTCAACACAGTTCTATGCATTTCTTACAACTTTTTTTTTTTTTTTTGGCAAAAATGGCCACTCATTTGACCCCCTAAGTAAATTTTAGCCAGTATGTTGATCTTGTACAACATGATCTATGGTTCTAGATTAAACTGTTATGCATCAAATGTAATATATGTTCAAGATCAGTTAATCAGAATGTGTAGAGTGATTTTAAGGATGGTAATATAATGGAGGAAGTTTTAGTTTTGCTTTGCTGCTGCAGAATTACTGACAAACCTGACTATATGTGGATAATAAAATGCTGTTTAATTGCAAGTAGCCTACATACATGACTTTGTGCAATAATAGTATAGTCTCCTTCTTCTCCAGGAGGTGGAAGATACATCATCTAACAAATGTTCTACCAGCTTCAAAGCCCTGGTTGTGTCATCCCAGTTTGAGGGTAAACAGCTGTTACAGAGACACAGGTACAGTAAACCTCTGTTTATGGCAGAAAATCACAACTGTACAATATTGAAGTATGGACTGTGTATGTAAGTAACCAAAGATATTAGCATCACTTTATGGGAATTTCTTGTTTAAATGAGATCATAAGAATTATGTTGCAGTGCTATGTGAATTAAGTCAATTAAAAAAGTGTAATTGTGGAAATAATAATAATACTCTACTAATGCTATATGATTACGTACTATTATCTTGAAAATTAATTACTTGTGATTTTGCAAGAAATAATTCTGTTTGCTTAAATGCATGGTGCAGAGCCCTATACACGGTCTTTTTTTCTTATTATAATGTTTCCATTCTATTTCTATTCTATGTCTAGTCATAGTTTTAAATGCTTAGGCCCAGATACCCTGCTGTCATTGTACATGTATGAATCATAGCTGTGCTTTTTGTGTTCACAGGATGGTGAATGCGTGTTTAGCCAAAGAGCTGGAGGTGATTCATGCATTTGAACAGAAGACTCTGACACCAGAGCAGTGGGAGAAACTGAAATCACAATGACACAACATACAAACACCATTAAACACACTTCTGCTGTTAAACACACAATCTCATCAGATCTGTACAAGGCAGATCAAGCTCCCTTTCTTTTCTGTTATTGTAATGGAATATTCTAGTGGTAATAAAACTCATCAATGCTGTGTTTCTTCTTGTCTTGTTTTTTTTTTTTGTTGCACTTTTCTAGTTGTTCATTTCCTGCTGGTGTTGTAGCACGTTTAGCCAAGTAGCTCTGAAGTCCTTTTTCAACTTCTTTTGGGAAATTGTTCAGCTCAATGTCTTTTTTAGTACAGAGTGTATTTTTAAAGGCTGATGTGATTACAATAGTTTGGACTAGGAAAAAGCTGGTAGCTGATTAATAGGGTGGTATCACCCCTGCTTTTTCCTCATAAAATGATAATATTGAAATGTATTCTGCATGTCTGAAGTTAATATATGAGTTAATCTTTTACTGGGAAAAAAAAAAGATACAAGATAAGTTTTGACCTGATAATCTATGTCAAAGTAATAAATACATAAAATAAATCCAAATGGCTTTACAAAGTAATCAATAAATGTGGAACAAATATCAAAATATCTGTATAAAACCTTAATAGGAGAGTTTTTATCCATTTTTAGCTATAATTTTTCCTTTCAGTTCTTTTCAGTTGAAAAGATTAGTCACATTTGGTTGGATTAGTACACCTAATTTAACTTTTATCAATACTCATACTTTAAAACATTCCATCAGTGATGATTGATTAGCCAAAGCCAGTAGTCAGTCTGTCCCGAGTTTAAAAGATATGTTTTTGATCATGTATGTAGAGTAATCTGTTAATATTCATGTTAGAATAACAGTTAAAATGTATTTGAGACATCCTGCTCACTGTTGAAAATGTGTAGTTTCAGTCGTTTGACAGGTATGAGGATGGCATCAAAGTCACAACTGTGCAAAAAAAAAAAAAAAAAACTTTTCCAGAATCCCCTCCTCAAAATACTATATAGATATATTAAATGTTCCTAAAATAAGAAAACAGTCACCCAAATAATTTGCTGGTACGGTTTTTTCTTTTTCTGTACAATATTAAAGGGTATTCCTTAGGTTTCAGTGGAGGTTTAAGTGCTGATGTTGCAGTTAGGGTTGATGTCAAGTGAATAAAAAAGTATAATACAAAATTTTTTCCTCACTGGTGAAACTCAGAGATTAGTAAGAAAAAAAATGCGACAAATAAACACTGATGAGTTAAGGTTAAGGGAAGAAACAAAAAAGTCAGAAAAGGATTGTAGAAAACTATACTTATTTCTTTCCCTTTTCACCTGGATTAGTGGATGATGTGGGAAAACTTGTATTATCCCCAAACTCTATGATTAAGTTCAAAATTAATCTTAATAAATTCAACATTTAAAAGATTTTAAGACCCTGTGTTGTCCAAAAAGACAGACCTACACAATTTCAAGTTGGAATTATGTCAGTTTTCTTTTCTGTCAGTGCTGTGACGTATAAATAAAGCTTCTGAGGGTTTGCAGTTTTTTTTTTTTTTAAATAGTTTTTGGAAACTTAAGTGTTTCTGTGTTTGCTGCTACAGGTTAAAACAGTTTACCTGTTATTATTACAGTCTTTGAACCTTTATCTAGGCTGCAGGCAGATGTATATTACTGTCATAATCAATGTACACATGTACTTTATTCTCTAAAGTGTATCATATTGTACATTATTGCGTGCATATGTGCAACAGACATCTGCATTAATGACTATCAGCAGTGGGCTTCAATCACTGAACCTGCTGTTTAGTGTCCCCTCATGTAGTTTATTTTTCATATTTATGGACCAACAGTTTTACACAAGTATTTATATGTAAGTTTTTTTTTATTTATTTATTTTTTTTCATATAAATTTATGATGTTGTCATATGTTAATCTTCTCGAAAAAAGCATGGTTTTTTTTAAATGAGAATATTTAGCATGACTGTGTATGAGTCAATAATTCGTCTTCATATGCATTTTACAGAGCATTAGGTGTGCAGCTGTGCAGAACCGTGTTCACTGTGTTCACCTGCTGATGTCCACTTGACTGTTTTATTGTGACTAAACCATGAACTGACATGTTTTATCTGAGGTGGACTATAAATGCGCTGATCTCTCCGTGAGATTCTGCTCCATGGACTGATAAAGGACAAGGTAGATGTTTTTCTTTACATCAGCTATTGTCAACAAATTTTAAACTAAACCAACATATGGGCAGTGAACTGTGTTGTTTCTGCTCATTCTTTTTAAGGTCTCACATGTTTATAACACATTGATCAGACAGAATAATGGAATGGAATGGAAATCTGAGGAAATAAAAGAGCAAATATCTACAGTGAATACATTTAAACCTTAATATAGGTGAATAAAAACAGAATAAAACACATTTCTGAGGCTCACTGCTGCACTGAGTGACATGTTTCTTCTTCACAATATAAAATGGTTTTCATAAAATCACATCCATGATTAAAATTCCCAGCTCCACATTTTTCCATCTTTGTAAACCCAGTGAAATGTCCAGCTCACTGTCTATTTTCAGATATGTAGCGGCTGATTGATCAGATTGCAACTTTATTATTGTATAATTGTGATATTTTCTCAAAATATTATGACTTTATTCTAAAAAGAAAAAAAAAAATCAAGAAGTCATACACTAATTATGGTACATAATTGTGTAGTGAGATAAAATCATGAAGTGATGACTTTTGATTTCCAAAAGTTATAATTTTTCAGCCATTATTCAACAGAAATAGTCTCTAGGGACATTTTTCCACTGTTCACATTCACTCTACAGTTATGGACAATTTTTTTTTTTTTTTTTAACATTTCTACATGTATTATATAGACTTCAAGCATTTTTATTCACAAATAAATCAACTTTAATCAAAGAATCAATTGGTGACATTCCCAAAGCTTTTGGCCACGACTGTACTCAACATTTTTGATTTCCTGCAGGAAAGAATGGTTCCTGGTTTTTGGTGTTACCTCAGTAGTCCTGGGTGACATGAAAACACTGCAGACATTTGATCAGTCAAAGGAATTTATCTCTATTATTGTGCCACTGTCATACAACACAGAAATGAACACAGTTTTTACATAACTTACTCTACCCCCTGTTGCATATATTATATTTACTTGTTATACTTTTTATTGTGCTGTGGTATAAAATAAAATAAAACAAAGTCTGATGAGATGATGTTACTGTTATTGAGATAATATGATCTAAGAATCTTTTTCACTCACAACTTACAAAGAAAGACTGTTCTGCATTTTAGAATAAATATGTTTAACCAAACAAATATATACGGTAATCTGAAACTAGTCTAGTGTGTAAATAAGACTCAGTTTTAATGATAAATGGATGAACATAATTTGATTTCATCCATCAATGGACATTTGACAGACGCAGCAGCAACTGTGTGAGGATTATTTCCACCACTTTCCCCTTCGAAGCCACTAATGGAAGAGCCGACTGAAGTGTGTTTGCGTGTTTATTCACCGATCAGAGCAGCACTTCTGGTTTCAGGGTCGAGCATATGATACCAATCCTATCATTTTTAGCACTTTTCCCCTGAGAGCAGTGAGTGACAAAAGAAACCAAAGAAGAAGAAAGAAACCTGATTCATAAACACTAATTATATCCAGGTTTCTGTCCTCTGTTTGGACTTGAAATCTGGAAACTAGACGTGACATTTTTGATTTCATCCCTCATTTGTGTGTTACTAAATATTGCTGTGTGCACAATAACATCTCTGTGCAACTTTTTGGTGTTTTTACGTTGATTTGAACACATTAACCTTAAAGACCCAGTGCTACTTTTGTGTCAGTTCCCAAATGAAATTTTCTCTGTATCTAAACAAAGAGCTTTATCACCATTTATTATAATATTATCCTCTGTATTTTGCATTTTATCAGCATAAATCAGGTATTTTCTTATATTTAATTTACTGATCATGAAGATGTTCATATTAGCTCAGATTAAAGTTGAGGGTTATTATACGGCAAACAGAGAAAACTGAAGAAAAAGGGACTTTTTCAGCAAATCTATCATTAACTGAACATAAATCAAGTGTTTCCATCCACTGTCATTGATCCAACTCCATAGGTTTTACTGGTGAATCAGTGTTGTAGAAGATGATGATGTTTCCATGTTCACTACGGAGCCTCTGAACGTCCAAATGGGTCATATTTGATGCCCATGAAAAGATGACAAACTGTATTTTACACCAATTATTCACATGTATTGATAGGATTATTGGATCAACAGGTATTAAACAGTTTAGATCAGTAGATGGTTTAGGTCGACGGTGGATGTTTGGGTCTTTCTGGGTTAAACGTTAATTGGATTTCTCTCTCCTGTTGGATTAAAATATGAACATCTCTTAATAGTAACTGGAACTGAAAAAAAAAAAAAAAAAAGTAATAATAATGGCAACAAATTTTCAATAAAAGCTAAAACATAGGGTCCCTTTTGTTTAGAATATTTCAAATGACACAAAAAAATGGAAAAAAGCTGCAATAAAATAGGATTAAATGAGTGCTACAAACAGTGAAGATTCTCATGATAGTTTATGTATGATTCAAGACATTATTTACTATCCTATTCTTTATTCCAAGTCAATGCCATGTAGTATTTTAGCCCAATACCTGTTTCAAAAACGGCATAAATCACAATTTTCTCGCTGTGAATATATTTTCAGACAAACAAGGTCAAACTGAAACGTGTTTTCATGTCCAGAGGAGCAGAAGTGACCCCCTGCCATGTCAGGAATTAGCAGGCGGTCTGTCAATGAACAAGCCTTATGTGGTATTGAAGATGTTAAATTAGACCGTCTGATTTCTCTGCAGGAGTTGAATGTATCCGCCACCCACACACAGGCTTTCTCACATAAATGTAGTCAAGTGAAAAAGAGCCAGGGAGTGAACCCATCAACTGGGTTCCATTAGTCAAAACACCAGCTGATCTCTGGTAAAAACACCTCCTGGTAGGGATTCTCTCAGACCTGATCCTGGCCCACATGTGAAGTCGATAATTCAAGTGGTTTCAGTTTTTCATCGGCAGAAATTCAAGCTTCCCAGGTTAAATAAAATCAGTATAAGTCACGCAACAATACTTAAAAATTAAGTTATGTGTGTCAGGTTTAGCAGTTAGCTCTGTATGGGGTAAGGAAGGTGTCAAAATAGTCATGTGCATAAGACAGATATGTGTGCATATTAGCCTGTAGTTGTACAAAAATAAATACAGTTGCGCAAAAAAAATATATTTGTAAACTCTTAAAGGTGGGGTGTGAGATGTTTTCCTGGAGCATTTTTTTACTATATTGCTTAAAATCCCCTTCACACCCCGATTGTAACCAATTAATTAAATGCTCTAACACACAGGTGTCAAACATGCGGCTCGGGGGCCAAATCCAGCCCGCCAAAGGGTCCAGTCCGGCCCTTGGGATGAATTTGTGACATTCAAAAATTACACTAAGATATTAACAATCCTTTTAGTTCAGGTTCCACATTCAGACCAATTCAATCTCAAGTGGGTCAGACTAGTAAAATATCATCATAATAATATAAAAATAATGACAACTCCAAATGTTTCTCTTTGTAAATGTAAATATTTTCATGTATTTACACTAAAACAAAGTATAATTTTGCAAAAAAATGTGAATAACTTGAAATGTCTTAAGAGAAGCAAGTATAATTTTAATAACATTCTGCCTGTTGCTCAATGTTTTGTGTGTTTGTAGATCCACTGTGATATGTAAGTTATAATGTACATGTGTAAATGATAAACTGAGGCAGAATATTGTTAAAATTACACTTATTTTTTCAGTTTGTTCATGTTATTCACATCTTTTGAAAGGATAGTTTGTGGACGTAAACCTTTTCATAATGTAAATTAACTTTTTTTTGCTCTAAAACATAGAGAAAAGTTTGGAGTTGACATTATTTCTATATTAGTATGTTATTATTTCACTGGTCCGGCCCTATTTCAGATCAAATTTAGCTGAATCTGGCCCCTGAACTAAAATGAGCTTGACACCCCGGCACTAACACAAAAATAAAAAAAAAAATGTAGTCACCTGTGGAACAAACAGGACTGAAAAAACACCATCCAATCATTTTAAGCGCCCAGTGGAAATGATTGAACAGTGATATGTCTATCAAACTCAACTGTCATTTGTCCCTCCCTCCTCTGTGCGTACCCCTCTTCGTGCATGAATCGTGTGTTCTCAGATGTTTGGAGCACTGGTACAGGGAACGAAGCCAGAGCCAGAGCTTGGCTATATTAGTTCTATTAGGATGGAAAGTTCACCAGCAAACTGTTTTGTCACTAACATAAATCAGTAGGAAATGTAACATTAGTCAGATAGGTCTGAACTGGGGCTGTTCTGTAAGAGCGGGGGTGTTGGAGGAGACTGAATGAGGTATGCATGGATTGGGGCTGGGGCCATAGCCGGGGTTGGAGCCCGAGTTGGGGCTGGGGCCAGCGAATTGTTGCTGTGCAGCACTCGTGAACCATCAGGAACAAGCATTGTGCGTGCCAGTACTCTGGAGGTGTGGCTTCGGGGGGATGTCTGAAAAAAGGGGTTTGGACTTTTGAATTGAGTGTTTTCAAAATGTAGTTTGCTCAAACTGTTTTTCTAAGATCTCTTACTCCAGCTTTAAATGAGTTCAGTACAGTACAGTACATAAAATGTATTGTGTATATTTATATCCGTCAGAATAGGAATGAAAACATTTTTACATCATGAATTACAAACACAAAATCCAACTTTACGATTGCGCTTTCTTCATCACGAATACGAATTCACCAACGTGACAAATGTCAAAAATACGTCACCACTTCACAGGCATTATTTATCCAGCAGAAGATACATCGATTCCACAGACTGTGCATGAGTTCAGGTTCCTTTTCCACGGCAAGATCAACCTAAGATCAGGCAGGATCACTGTACAAGATGGCCGACGCAGTCAGAGAATGACATCAGGTCAAATCAAACTATTTGTATGTTTTTCTGACCACAGAGAAGGAACCTGAACACATGCACTATCTGTAAAATCGATGCATCCTCTGCTTGATAAATAATGCCTGTAAAGTGGTGACGTATTTTTGACAGTAGAGTCACGTTGGTGAATTCGTATTCGTAATGGAGAAAGTGCAATCATAAAGTTGCATTTCGTGTTTGTAATTTTTGTCAAAACTCATTCATTTCTATTCTGACAGATAAAATACACACAATATATTTTATGTACGACTGAACTCATTCATGAGTTCACAAATATTTATTTTTTGCACAACTACAGACTAATATGCATGCATTTCTATCTTACAAATATTTTGATAACAACCTTACCCCAAAGCTCTGTGTATTATGCTGCCTTCACATGCTATCAGGAAGAGGAACCTTTCCACTTGTGAATTAGAAATAACGAGGTTATTGTGTTCAAGTACTTTTGTAGAAAAATGGCTGACATACAATTTACTGTGACCTGCTACCTGGGTAAAACAGTTTTGAACGTGTTAATTCTGTTTTTACTGTTTTATGCACACTGTGTAAATGTGCAAAATCATTAGCTAACAGCAGCAGAAAGTTAATAGAAGTGTTGTTTATCATGATGAATCCCTCATTGCTTTCCACCATTTGAAAAGGTTATTTTCATCTCAGCAGCTTGTGTATTTTCACAGTTTTCTGGCGGAAAATACAACTAGAGGGCGTTCATGGGCAATTTTCAAATTTGTACCTAGTATTTACCATAATTCCCATAAGACATGAAGGCACCATTAGTCCTGACCAGAAGTTCCTTTTCCTTTTTTTTTTTTTTTTTTTTTTTTTTTTCTTTGTTGCTTTTTTTTTTTTTTTTTTGTAGTGTGAGATACTCCCTGGTAAAATGTCCAAATAAAAGAGGATACACAAGCAAAAGTGTTAAAAAAAAATGGGCAATGATGACTGGGAGTACAGTTGGTGTCGGCTGCTGCCTTATCGGTACAGACAGCTGCCTGTCAGCCAGCTGAGCCCATTAAAAAGAAAAAAGGAGAGAGAGAAAAGAGAAAAAAAAAAGAAAAAAAAAAGAAAAAAAACAAAAAAAAAAAAAGCAGAAGTTCCTTTTCCAGTTTGTGACTCAAAGGAGACGTTTGTAATCTCCTCAGGACCCAAACTTCCTGTAACATCAGCATATTTACAGACTCTTCCATGACGAGGACAATGTTGAATAAAGGCCACAGATCTGAGTAAGTCACACATGCACAAGCAACGACAAGGTTTCAAGTCTTAACCCAAGTAACAGGTCGAGTCATATGAACTTCTGATGGTCTGTCCGACATGAAAAATTGAGCCAATAGTTACAAGAATTTCTAATAAAGATCAACGATGAGTGGTGTTAAATATTAAACCTATGTCATTCCCTCTATGTCTCTTATTTCAATTGGAGTCACTTTTCCATTGGACATCTGCGCAAAACTTTACCAGTATTTACTAAATGTCGAAAACGCAGAAGTGCGTAATGTTGGTTTTTTCCATTAAATCACAAATGTGAGGACTTGTTTATTATCGCGAGATGACACGAGAAGTCATTCCATAAACATGGCGACGAACGTAAATATGGTGTTAATTTACAGATGTATTTATTATTATTATATATTACTCCTCTATCTCGTACTAAATTAAAAAATGTTTGGGTTTCCTGGTGTGTCCACACATACCGCAACATGGTTCTTCTTCTTCGCTTGTTGTAACGCACGTCAACATCCGTTTTTTTAATTCGCCTGACTCTAGTTATGAAAAAAGCTCTTTCCATTGCAGTTTTGCATGATATACCATTTGCGCTACACCTGAAAAACCACCTCTAACCAACGCAAAAACTTTTAATTGAAAAATGAGACTTTTGGCAAAATTGTCTGTTTTCCATTAAGTAAATTTTTATGCGAAAGTTACATTTGCTAAATTTGACAATCAATGGAAAAGAGCCTTATGACAATAGGTTCGGGGTGGCAGATCCAGAAAAAATGGAGGGGGGAGGCTATATACACATACATGATATCCTTCTCCAAATTGTCATATTTCTGCTTGCTTTGTTTACAGAACATACTGTGCATTACGATCATATTTCACAACACAATATACACTTTAATCTTAATTAACCCTGAAACTTAGATGGAAACGTCACATCCCAAAAAGTAGCAAGACGATCAGATAGCAAATAGGTCAGTCTTTAGACCAATGGAGATACACTTCAATAGGTATCGCTTCGAACTGCAATGCAGAAGAAATGGAGTCAATTCCCGGTCAAAGCAAAAATTTATTCTGCAGACTGGTGCCAATTGGTATAAATCTGCCATTAGGTTCTTGATCAAGATGATGTGTCAAGTCATCAGTAGCAAGTCAAAGCCAAGCCAAGTCAGGTAAGGCAAAAACATGAGGTCTAAGTCAAGTCATAAAAATAGTACCTTAAGTCAATACATGACACCAAATACATGACACATAGCAAGAAAATGCACTGCAACAACCACAACAGGTATTTGATGAATGAACTGTATTTTATGCTTGAAACTGTTCCTCCAGTAAACTATAATTTTTGCTGATATGTCCCCAAAAAAAGTGCATTTCTATAAAGTACTGAACAATGACTACATCAGGTTTGTCACTTTTTTTGTGTTCTTTTCTGTTGAAGTCTATGCTTTGCAGTGCATTTCTGTTTTTGGTTCTGTTGTCGTATTGATAGTGATGTTTTTTCCTTTAGTATTTTACCATTTGCATGTGTTTTCTTGAGGTGGAACACTGTTCTCACTTGGTACAAATGGAAATGCAACAAAAATGTGTCTGATATTTCACTGACAAACCTATGGTCTTATTGGTAACAGAGGAATATAAATACATTACACTGTTTGTTGAATATAAAGTGCTAAATGTGACCTGTTAAGGCTCAGAACAGACATCAGTATATTGTACATAAATCCACGTCAGGCCTCAGATGACCTGCTCTCATGAAAAAATGATAAATAATTGTAAACTGACTTTGAGTCTGTTGAAGTATTGGTTGAAGTCCTTAATGAGTCTTTGTGCTGATATCCAACATAGCATGCAGCTCCCCAGGCTCATATCCCAACAGGCCTTGCAGGTTACAGACGAAGCGGTAAACGTAGCGTTTACCCGCCGTCTTACGGATGATGTTCTTGTCGTAGTAGTAGCGCAGACCACGACTCAGCTTCTCGTAGTTCATTTTAGGTTTGTTTTTCCTCCGACCCCAGAGCAGGGCCACCTGGAAACAAACAATTTATATCGTGAAAAAAGATAAGTTAAATTCACTTCAATTGTCCCATGTTTAGTACTCCAGTGTAGAAGTCACTAAAATTGTGATTAAATAAGATGTTCTAAATCAGTGTTTTTCAACCTTGGGGTCAGGACCCTATGTGGGGTCGCCTGAAATTCCTAGTAATTGATTAAAAAAAACAACTTTACTAATAAAAAATATATGGTGAGTTGAGAGAGACAATTACAACAAGTGTTCAGAGAACGCAAACCTCCGCCAGCACCCTGGGCTGCATTTGGACCCTGGGCCACATGTTTGACACCCCTGGTATAGACTGTAGTGTTTATACTCACAAGGTGCTCATGTGTTGGTGTTTCGTGAGGGTCTGCAATGGAATCTCCCTGCAGTAAGTACCCTGTCCAGCCATCATTTTAACCTATTTTATTTTGCATCCATTTTAACTCTGGATTGATAATTGTCAAAATAAAGGTAAACTGTTTTATCTCTCAGGTGTTCCTGCCATCTTAATTTTATTATGTTATAACAAATAAGTTAGTTTTTGAAACTGAATGCACGTCTGCTGCTTTTCTTGAACCAATAAATCTGTTTTGTGCTGTCGCTGCATGTCACACACTGACACACAAATAATAGTAATCTGAAATGAGGAGGGGGCAGGCAGGAGTCAGAGGATGACTTTTATTCTTTTGTGTTTTTGGCAAAAAAGAATAAAATAATGCAATGAGCAAATATGATTTAGTGCTTGGGTGATGGGTTGATAATTTTTGTTTAAAAAATGGACTAATGTTCTATTCTCTAGGGTCCTCATCATCATCATCACTACTTTTTCTCCCCCTTATGGTGTCCCTGGTCAGATCTACCTCATCGGGGTCCGTCAACTTGAACTCCCACCCGTCTCCTGTCCAGCTGATGCATGACTGACGGCTGCGATCGGTCAGGAGCTCCAGTAGAAACTGCCACAGCTGAATAGGACCGCTCCCTTTTGACACATAATGGCAAAAGCAGCTGAATGGATCTTAACTCTTGCATACAGTTGGTCACTGAATTTGACCAGATTAAAGTAAAAAACACTCCCAAAGTGCCCCCAAAAAACACACCATCCTGGTGATTTTTACCTTATTGATTAAAAAAGAAAAGTGGCGTTTTATGGTTGTAAAAGATTAAAAAAGCCCTCAGGTACTGAATATCATTGCTATTTCCACTTAAAATACAAACTAGCATGATTTTTTTTTTTTTTTTTTTTTTTTTTTGGTACATAAACTACCCAGCCAGCATGTCCATGTGGGCCCCAGAAGGGTCACAACTGGGCTGCATGTAAGGGTCCCATTTGGGTTTGTCCGCAGTTTCCATGGTGACCCCACATGTGTTTGCCCATATCAGAATCAGAAATCTGAATATCTTACATTATTTATTCTTCACACTATTTATCCCACAATATTTATCTTTCTTGTCATTTGCACTACTTCTCGTGTTATTTGCATTACCTAAATTCTGTTTTACAAATATCTTAGTTTGATATCTATATCTTAGTGACATACTTTTTATTTTTTAAAGTAAATATCCGTGCCTTTTGCTGATATTTGTTGTTGTTTTACTGATATTTATTGTCTGTCTGTAAATTCTTACACTGAACCTGAGAGCTTTACCTCAATTTCATTGTGCTTGGTACAATGACAATAAAGAGATTCTGATTTTGATTCTGATTCTGATACGGGCAAACACATGTGGGGCCACCATGGAAACTGCAGACAAACCCACATGGGACCCTTTTATGCAGCCTAATTGTAACCCTTCTGAGGCCCACATGGACATGCTGGCTGGGTAGGATGTGATATTAGATGTCATTTCTCCTTAAACAGGTGGTGTAAAAGCAAGAAAAACTGTCACTTCTTGCTTACTGAAATCATAAATAAGGATTAATCAACTATTTATAGATGTGAGACCATTCTATGGGGTTAAGTCTGTCTATTTTACTTTTGCTCACCAGTGTATCCGGCGAGGATGGCCGCTGGTATCACAGCTCTTCCCAGGTTGGTTTTGTTGCCCACGTATTCTTTGAAGCTCTTGTGTTGCTGTGTCAAAGTGAACACATCTTCAAACATGGGCTCTTCCACTGCTGGGTCCATATCATGGTGTGGATCGGTCCATGACAGAGAGCCCACAGTGTCTGAATCATCGCTGTGAAGAATCTCCACCTCTGACTCAGTCTCTGCAACAAACACAGTGAGAAGGTAATGATGAGTAACACCATTTCAATGCATTAGATCAGGGCTGTCAAACTCATTTTCTTTCAGGGGCCACATTCAGCCTGATCTGATCTCCACTGGGCCGGACCAGTAAAATAATAACAGAATAACCTATAAATAATGACAACTCCAAATTTTTGTCTGTGTTTTAGTGCAAAAAAAAAATTAAATTATGAAAATACTTTTAGAAACTATGCAAACAAAAGATGTGAATAACCTGAAAAAAATGAAATTTCTCAAGAAAAATAAGTGCAATTTTGACAATATTCTGCCTCAATTTATCATTTCTATGTGTGCATTATGGATTGGATCTACAAAGACACTAAACACTTAGTGACAGGCAGAAAATAGTTCAAATTCTGCTTAATTTTCTTTACACATTTCAGGTTGGTCATATTTGTTCAGGTTATTCACATTTTATTGTTACAGGATAGTTTGTAAATGTAAATATTTTCATAATTTAACCCTTTCATGCACGCTGGTCACTCCAGTGGACAGTTATTCTCCAGCTGTTCTCTTATATATTCATGGGTTTTGTTGTTTTAGTTCCATATCAGCCAACACAGTAGACGCTTATGCATATGTAACTTTGCTGTTCTTGATAAACCTGATCTGCAGTAACATGTTTGAGTGTAAATCAATTGTTATTAGACTGTAATTATTTTTTCTTTAACAAAATGTGTTTTTTGTATATTATTTCAATGAAGTGAGGTATAACTAGTATTAGAGTATGTTTAAGTATGAGAAAACATCAGATTAGCAGCATTAAAAGTGTTTATATTTCATAGTTTTCACTGTATATCAGTAAATACACGTTTCTTTGCTTCAAAAATTAAACGCATTGTATCCATTTGAGTGGACATTTTTGCAGCTCCATGAAAAATAGGTTCATAAAAAGCTGTTAACTGCATTTTTTTTCATGCCTAAAGAGGAATAAAAACGGGGGGGAAAATCATGATTAAGGTTCTCATAATTCATGCATGAAAGGGTTAATGTTATTTTTTGCACTAAAACAAAGACAAAAATTTGAAGTTGTCATTATTTATAGGCATAGTGTAATATTTTTTTTTCACATCAAACCAAGAAGAAAATAGGGAGTCATTCTTTTATGTCGGTTATTCTGCTGTTATTATTTGACTGTAGATCATATTGGTCTATATGTGGAACCTGAACTAAAATGAGTTCCACAGCCTTGATTGTGGAATTTTTGCACTTTGTAAATTCATCCCACGGGCCGAATTGGAACCTTTGGGGGGCCCCATGTTTGAGACCCCTGCATTAGATGCTGTAGTAAATCTGATTTTCATTGTATCTTAAGATGTTTTCACCTGCGTTTCCCTCAACAGAGCTCATGTTTCTGTTGGTTTCTTCTGTTTTGATCTGGTAGTAATCCTGATGCTGAGCAGTAACAGAGTCCAGACTGTGGAGGTCCGTCCTCTCACTGAGACGATACTGAACGTGGTAACTGTGTGTGTCTGAATGTTCCTGAACATAGTCGGGGTAGTTTTCTGAAAAAAGCCCAGAAAAGGAAATCAGTTTATAAAATGGTCATCATTGAAAACAGTATGGTCATCTGATCCTTATCACTGTAAACTGTGTGTGTATTGGAAACGTGGTTTAAAAATAGTCAAAGATTATATAAGAAACACTATTCACTGTACCTTTGTTGTAGTATAATGGCATCATGTTGGTGGGTAATGAAGAACTGTAGTCATATTCATTTTCTGGAGATAAATGGAAATGATTAGTCTATTTTGGTTCAGAAAAATGATCAGAAGTAAAAAAAAAAAAAAAAAAAAAAAGGTTACATCACTTTTAAGTACAGGGTGGGGAAGCAAAATTTACAGTATTTTGAGGCAGGGATTGAAAGACAGTGTATGACCAATTAGTTTATTGAAAGTCATGAGAATTTATTTGCCACAAGAAAATTGACATAATAGAAAATGTTTTTTATTCTATGTGTCCTCCTTCTTTCTCAATAACTGCCTTCACACGCTTCCTGAAACTTGCGCAAGTGTTCCTCAAATATTCGGGTGACAACTTCTCCCATTCTTCTTTAATAGTATCTTCCAGACTTTCTCGTAATAGTTTTGCTCATAGTCATTCTCTTCTTTCCATTATAAACAGTCTTTATGGACATTCCAACTATTTTTGAAATCTCCTTTGGTGTGACGAGTGCATTCAGCAAATCACACACTCTTTGACATTTGCTTTCCCGATTACTCATATGGGCAAAAGTTTCTGAAAAGGTATGGATAATAGTGTTAGGTATGATTATGACATCAATATATGTTTGGTTTCAAAACAATTGACGTAGTGCCTGCTGAGAAAAAACAACTAAATGTTCATTGTAAATTTTGCTTCCCCACCCTGTACATTCATTCATTTGCTCTGAACAGAAGAAAACATTTTTTTTTATTGTGTGTGTGTGTACAAGGAACTAATATCAGAGCAAATACATTAATAAAGATTAAATGATTAGATTAAATGTCATATTGAATCTATTTTCAATCATATGAGGATTCTCACACCACTCTGTAACATCTTCTGCCCACCCCTTTTCCATCCCATGTCACAGTTCTTGGTCCACCACTGGTTTTCATGTACAGTATGTTTCTGGGGAGTTGTGGATAATAGTTCATGTGACTCCAAACATGTTTCAGGTATTTTGTAGCTGGAGGGTGCAGCGACACCCTCATACTGTTGTCAGTAAGTTTTCATTTATACACATCTTCAGAGGTGTTAATTCTTGATCTTAATATGTGTTTCAGGTGTTATCTTTGACACGCTTTCCACTTGTCTACAGTATTTATGACGATGTAAGTTCAAACTAATGCACATTCTCCTAACCCCTGTTGTCTTTTCACCTCTTCTCATCGTCTCCAGATGTTCCCACAGGATCTCTCCGGCTGTGCAGTCCGACATCAGGCCCAGAAAAGCCTCTCTGTCCAGGACACACAGCTCACTACCCTGTAAGCCCCTCAGGTCCGAACCCAGGCAGTGCAGACCAAACTCACTCTGGCACCAGTCCAACCAGTGGTTGACCTCCCTCTGGGACCATAGGTCTGGATCTGGACATTCAGAGCTCTGCATTAGAACCGTGTGTCTGTAAAACCTTTCAGGACGACTCCTCTAGTGATGTCGTGATTATATCATGAATGTGTCTTTACCTTGGGGGAAGTGACGCTTGATTCTTTCCTGGGCGAAACCAGCAAAACTGGCTTTCACTGCCTGGCTGAGAACCTCTTTACTGGTCGGGGTGAGAGGAGGGACATCCAGAGGGTCCAGCTCTGGGACAGCAGGAAAATATCCAAATATTTTTAGCTCCTTATATGTCCACTACAAAGTACACATACAGTATAAACCAGGGGTGTCAAACTCATTTTAGTTCAGGGGCCACATTCAGCCCGATTTGATCTCCAGTGGGCCAGACCAGTAAAATAATAACCGTGAAAAAAGTAAAATTATATTAGGATCAGGTTTATGTCTACAAAGTTTCCTTAAAAATCTGAATAACATGAACAACTTAAATTGTCTTAAGAAAAACAAGTGCAATTTTAACAATATTCTGCCTCGGTTTATCAGTTTATCATTTACAAATGTACGTTACAATTGCACAAAACATTTAGGCAAGCAGAATATTGATAAAATTGCATCTACTTTTCATAAGACATTTCCGTTTGTTCATATTTGTTCAGGTTAGTCACATTTTTTGTTAACGTATATTTTGGTAATGTAAACATTTTCATGTAATTTTACTTTTTTACACCAAAAAACAAAGAAAATTTGGGGTTGTCATTATTTATAGGTTATGTTGATATTTTACTGGTCTGACCCACTGAAAATCTAATTGGACTGCATGTGTCTGTATGTGGAACCTGAATTAAAATGATTTTGACACCACTGATTATTAATATCTTCAGTGTCATTTTTGCAATTTTTCACAAATTTATCCCAAGGGCCGGATTGGACCTTTGGCGGGCCAGATTTGGCCCCCGGGCCACATATTTGACACCTGTCTGATAACAAACCCCCTTACAATAACACATATCTATATACCTTGGAATTAATATTAAAAGTTTTACCATTAAATATGATTCCTTGTAAGTATCTGTTGACATTTTGCATTTTAAGTTCTTTTATTTTTATTATTGAGTTCTCTTGTGTATTATTTTTTATTTGTGCCCATCAGTCAATTGTTATGTACATTTCCAACAGCTGTTTGGAAAACTTCTTTACCAGGGGTGTCAAACTCATTTTAGTTCGGGGGCCAGATTCAGCTAAATTTGATCTGAAATGGGCCAGACCAGTAAAATAATAACAATAATATATAAATAATGTCAACTCCAAACTTGTCTCTATGTTTTAGAGCAAAAAAATTTAATTTACATTATGAATAGGGTTTACATCTACAAACTATCCTTTCAAAAGATGCAAATAACATGAACAAACTGAAAAAATAAGTGTAATTTTAACAATATTATGCCTCAGTTTATCATTTACACATGTACATTATAACATAGATCACAGTGGATTTACAAATACACAAAAGATTTAATAACAGGCAGAATATTATTAAAATTGTACTTCTCTGAAAAAATTTCAGGTTATTTGCATTTTTTGCAAAATCATACTTTGTTTTAGTGTAAATACATGAAAATATTTACATTTACAAACAGAAACATTTGGAGTTGTCATTAATTTTATGTTATTATGATAGTATTTTACTGGTCTGACCCACAGTAGATTGAATTGGTCTGAATGTGGAACCTGAACTAAAAGGATTGCTAATATCTTAGTGTAATTATTGCATTTTACAAATTCATCCCAAGGGCCGGACTGGACCCTTTGGCGGGCTGGATTTGGCCCCCAGGCTGCATGTTTGACACCTGTGTTCTATACAATTGTAAATAAAATCTGAATAAAATGCATGTACTTTCTTACTGTTTAACTATTTGTGGTGCATACAATATTTATATACCTTTATAGGCAAATTTGAGTTTTACATTTAAGAACCTACATATTCTTGATTGAGATGAGTGATAAAGACATTAGTTGTGTGTCATTTGCAGATTTAATACTAGAAACACAAATTACATTAGAACTTTTTATGATTTCATTGTTACAAACATTTATTTTTACTGTAAAATACCTATATCACAGAAACTCAAATTTCCAGATGTTAATTATTCCTCATCTTTGCACTGCAGATAATACAAAATAAGCATTTTAAAGCTCAATTTCTGTGAATTTTGCATTACAATTATATAATAGCTTTAGGGAAATCCCATCAGCGTACAGAAAAAATGTAAGAAAACTTTAATCTTAACAAGCTATGTCAAACTCACAGCCAGAGCCTTATATGGTTTTACTAGTGTGTTACAGTTTTAATCAATACTTAGAATATTAGTTGATGAGGCTGATATTTCAGTCTTAAAATTCTGAAATATTAAATGTAAATACTAAAAATACTTTACAACAGCTTTTAACCCTTTCATGTATAGTGGTCACTACAGTGGACAGCTATTCTGCAGCTGGTCTTCTGTATATTCATGTTTTTTGTTGTTTTAGTTCCATATCAGCCAACACAGTGGACACTGATGCACCATTTCATACATGCAATTCTTATTATTACTGTAACTTTGCTGTTCTTGATAAACCTGATCTGCAGTGACATGTTTGAGTGTAAAGCAATTGCTAGTTGTTATTGGACTGTAATTAACAGTTTTCTTAAACAAAAAGGTTTTTTTTTGCATATTATCGCCATGAGGTGAGTAATAACTTGTATCAGAGTTTGCTAAAATGTGAGAAAACAGATTAGCTGCAATAAAAATGTTTGTATTTTCTAGTTTTCATACAGTATATCACTCTCAGTTATTGTGTTTTAAATACATGTGTCTTTGCTTCAAAAATTTTATGCATGGTGTCCAGCTGAGTGGACATTTTTGTAACTCCATAAAAATTAGGTTCATTAAAAACAATCAAATCACATTGTTTTTTTCATATCTAAAGAGGAATAAAAACACTCAGAAAAAAAAAAATCTTTAAGGTTCTCATAACTAATGCATCAAAGGGTTAAACCTGTCTGAACATATATATGTTCATTTACATACACACACACATGAATATACATAACTTACAGGTATTAAATTAACCCTTTCATGCATGAATTATGAGGACCTTAGTCAATATTTTTTTTCTTGAGTGTTTTTATTCCTCTTTAGGCATGAAAAAAGCAATGCAAATGAATTTTTTTTAAGCAACCTATTTTTTGTGGAGTTACAAAAATGTCCACTCAGCTGGACACCATGCATTTAATTTTTGAAGCAAAGAAACATGTATTTAAAACTCATCATCAGAAAGTGATAAACTGTGTGAAAACTATGAAATAAAAACATTTTTAATGCTGCTAATTGTTAAATCGCTAACGTTGTCTCACAATTTGTCATACTCTAGTATTAGTTATTACTCATTTCATGGAGATAATATCCTTCTGAGACCCAGGAAATTAACAGTTTTAGCTTTTTTACATTAAAAATTATCTTGATTGGAAACTGCATTATGCAACAGTTTTTTCAGATACATTTTTAAAATAATTTTTATCTATTGATTGATTTTTTTTTTTTTTTAATGGAATGTCCTTCGTAATGCACAGCATATTTTAAGTAAAACTGTCAAACTTTTGTCCCCTACAGAGGACAAAATGCATTGCTGGGTCTCAGCTGGATGTGCAATGTTTCAGAAAGCTGTTAATTACAGTCTAATAACAATTAGCAACTGATTTACACTAAAACACGTCACTGCAGCTCAGGTTTATCATGAGCAGCAAAGTTATAATAATTGTATGTATTGCAGTGTTTGGGAGGATGTATCAGAGTCCACTGTGTTGGCTGATATGAAACTAAAACAACAAAACCCATGAATAAACAATAGAACAGCTGTAGAATAACTGTCCACTGGAGTGACCACTATGCATGAAAGGGTTAATATTGTACCTCATACTTACAAATAAAACACAAATACAGATAAAATAGTATAACAGTAGAGTGTGTCCTACCGTACATAGTGCAGTCCATCCCAGTGGGTGAAGAACCGGGGTCAGCAAGATGATAAACTGAAGTGGTGAGGGTGAAAGGGGGCTTTCATACAGAACATGAACAGGAGGAGGGGACAGGTGCTGAGGGACACCTGTCAATCATGTGGATATGGGCGGAGCAGAAGGAGCAGGTTTGAGGCCAAGGGGAGGGGCTTTTTCACACAATGGGTTCATAACAAAACATGAATATTTGAAGCTATTTCACACATTAGTTACTGTATTTGTCTTTTATTTTACTATCCGTACCAAGGTTATTATTGTTAACGAAAACTGACAAAATGACGAAAACTAGAATTGTAAAAACATTTTCGTTAACTGAAATAAATAAAAACTATAATTAAAAGAAAAAAAACGGTAAATAACTGAAACTGTACTGTGTGTTTACTACGACGGCGTATTAGGGCCACATAAGAAAAAAAAAAAAACCCGCTTGTCACCACGAGAATAAAGTCGTTATTTAACGAGAATAAAGTCGTAGTTTTAAAAAAGTCATTATTTAACGAGAATAAAGTCGCTAATTAATGAGAATAAAGTCGTTAAGTAATGAGAATAAAGTCATTATTTAACGAGAATAAAGTCGTACTTTTATGAGATTAAACTCGTAATATTTTGAAAATTCGACAGAGTTTCCGGCTTTGAAGGATAGACTAATGAAAGCAGAACTTCACAAAATGTTCCAAGTTCTACGTCAATGATGAGGTACAACTTCTCATTATATTATGATTTTATTCTCGAAATATAACGACTTTATTCTCGTTAATTAATGAGTTGTTTTGGGTTTTTTTTTTTTTTTTTTTTTTTTTTTTTTTTAACTACGACTTTATTCTCGTTAAATAACGGCTTTATTCTCGTTAAATAATGACTTTATTCTCGTTAATTAATGAGTTGTTTTGTTTTGTTTTTTAAACTACGACTTTATTCTCGTTAAATAACGGCTTTATTCTCGTTAAATAATGACTTTATTCTCGTTAATTAATGAGTTGTTTTTTTGTTTTTTTGTTTTGTTTTGTTTTTTTTTAACTACGACTTTATTCTCTTTAAATAACGACTTTATTCTCGTAGTGACAAGCGGGTTTTTTCTTATGTGGCCCAATACGCCGTCGTAGTTTACAAAACTAACTAAAACATATAAAAATTATGAATAAAATTCCCTTAATTTTATTTATTTATCGATTTATTTCCCTCAAGCAATTTTAGCTGCTGGCACCATATGATATTTAAGAGTCCGTCACTTCTGGTCCCCACTCTACCTGACAACATGGAGACTGAAGTTGGGGGAAAGCAGCAGAGTCCTGTATGGGATGTATTTGAATTTGATGGCGAAGAAGATAAAAGATATTTAAAAAAAAAAAAAAAAAAAAACAACCTAAAACTAAACTAAAACTAAGCATTTAGAAAATAACAAAAACTAATAAAAACTAGCAAACCTGCTCTAAAAACGAATTAAAACTAACTGCATTAGAGAAAAAAAAGGCAAAACTAAATCAAACTAAACTATAATGAAAAATCCAAAACTATTCTAACCTGGATCCGTACGTGACAGGTGTCCTTGTGTCCAGTTCAGTGTGATGCAGCTGGGGCTCGTGTGGGCGGAGCCTGCCAGAGTGTCCACGTGATGCTGGCACACCTGTCGCGCGGCAGTTTGTAAATGAATCCACAATGTGGTTGTATTTTGGAGATGAGAGAGGTAAGTGTCTGTGTTTATTTCAAATATGAATGTAGAGAGGTTCAGGTGTGTGTTGTGTAGTTGTACAGGTGAATTTATGCAGCTGGGGGTGGGGGGGGTGAAAGTGGGTCTGGGACTGTCTCGCGCACCTCCAACTCTAACCCAAGGCCTAGTGTCCAGTTAACTGTAATAGAAGTGCACTGGTTCAGCCTATAGACCTGACCATATGTGCTGTCTAATGTGTATATAACCTTTTAATTTTTTATATATTTAATGTTCAGTTCATTTTAACTCCTTCGAATGTTGTTGTATAGTTTACACAGCAAACCATTGCATGTCTAAAAAAAAAAAAAACAAGTTACACGAGCTCTGAAAAACATGCCTGTTTTTGGCTCTGTGATGCATTTTCCATATAAACCAGGGGTGTCAAACTCATTTTAGTTCAGGGGCCAGATTCTTCCAAATTTAATCTACAGTGGGCCAGACCAGAAAAATAATAACAGAATAATATATAATGTCAACTCCAAACTGTTCTCTATGTTTTAGAGTGAATAAAGTTAATTTATTTTATGAAAAGGTTTACATCTACAAACTATCCTTTCAAACAATGTGAATAACATGAACAAACTGAAAAAGTAAGTGTAATTTTAACAATATTCTGCCTCAGCTGATCATTTACACATGTACATTAGAACTACAAACACACAAAACATTTAATAACAGGCAGATTATTGTTAAAATTGTACTTACTTCTCTTGAGACATTTCAGGTTATTCACTTTTTTTTTTTTTTTTTTTTTTGCAAAATTATAGTTTGTTCAGTGTAAATACATGAAAATATTTACATTTACAAAAAGAAACATTTGGAGTTTAGTTATTTCTATGTTACTATGATAGTATTTTACTGGTCTGACCCACAGTAGATTGAATTTGTCTAAATGTGGAATCTGAACTAAAAGGATTGTTAGTATCTTCACTGTAATTTTTGTCTTTCACAAATTCATCCCAAGGGCCGGACTGGACCCTTTGGCAGGCCGGATTTGGCCCCTGGGCCGCATGTTTGACACCCCTGTTCTAAACCAATGAGATTATTTAAAGTTTATTTGGGTCTTTGGACGTAAAAGAAACTTTAACCCTTTCATGCTTGAATTATGAGAACCTTAGTTGAGGTTTTTTTGGGGTTTTTTTTGAGTGTTTTTATTACTCCTTAGACATGAAAAAACAATGAGATTGAGGTTTTTTTTTCATAGATTTACAAAAATGTCCACTCAGCTACACCATGAATTTTATTCTTGAAGCAAAGAAACATGTATTTAAAACCCAATATCATAAAGTGATATGAAAACAATGAAATGAAACCATGTTTAATGCAGCTAATCTGATGTTTTCTCACATTTTAACATATTCTAATACTAGTTATTTCTCACTTCATGGAGATAATATGCAAAAAATAACAACAATTGATTTCCACTCAAGAACCAATCAAGAACAGCAAAGTTACAGTAATGATATGAATTGCAGTTTATGAGATGATGCATAAGCGTCCACTGTGTTGGTTGATATGGAACTAAAACAACTAAACCCATGAATATACAAGAGAACAGCTGGAGAATAACTGTCCACTGTAGTGACCACTATGCATGAAAGGGTTAAACTCAATAATAGAGCATTTCATACATCTGTTAATCCCAAACATTTATACTACAGGTTTCACTGGACAGAAGGCGAAAAGCTGTTGTCTTAAAAGTATGCCAGACAAACATGGAATAAAAAGAGCAGTATTTGCTGTAAACAGGGACAGTACAGGGAAGCAGATAAATAATTACAGTGCACAAGTATAAGTACTACTTAAATTATCATTCCAGTACTCCCAATGAATGAAAACCTGACTTTAAAAAAAAAAGAAAAAGAAAACCTGACTGCATTCCAGGGCCAGCATCGCCCTCTGCTGGATGTTAGTGCGAAATTGTTTATAAATTGGATTGTGCAGCTGGGAAATATCAAACATTTAACCCTTTCATGCATACTGGTCACTACAGTGGACAGTTATCTTCCAGCTGTTCTCTTGTAAATTCATGGGTTTTGTTGTTTTAGTTCCATATCAGCCAACACAGTGGACACTTATGCACCATCCCATACACTGACATTCATACTATTACTGTAACTTTGCTGTTCTTGATAAACCTGATCTGCAGTGACATGTTTGAGTGTAAATCAATGACTAATTGTTATTAGACTGTAATTAACAGTTTTCTTAAACAATTTTTTTTTTCTTTTTTGCATATTATCACCATGAAGCAGGTAATAACTAGAATTAGAGTATGTTAAAATGTGAGAAAACATCAGATTAGCGGCATTAAAAATGTTTTTATTGCACAGTTTTCACACAGTATATCACTTTCTGATGATGGGTTTTAAATGCATGTTTCTTTGCTTGAGAAATTAAACTTATGGTGTCCATCTGAGTGGACATTTTTGTAACTCCATGAAAAATAGGTTCATTAAAAACAACCTCAATTGCAGTATTTTTTTTTTTTCTTTCAGATGCTTAAAGAGGGCTAAAATTACTCAAGAAAATTTTTTTGACTAAGGTTCTCATAATTCATGCATGAAAGGGTTAATTTAACTAATATTAATTCATAATTCATTAATGTCTTTGAGGTAACAATTTTCAGTATTCAACATTTCCTGTAGCAAGATGGTGTAGGCCTGTATGGGTTTGTTCTGCTGAGATCTCATTAAACTATTGTAACCCACTTTGATTTAATTCATAGTCGATCACAGTTTTTGATTTAAGTAAATCAATGTCATTTTTCCAAGCCCATAGTATAACCATATACTTGATCACTAAAAAATAGTCTGAAACACCCTTACATGCCTAACAAATCACAAACTGATGCCTTTGGGAGTATGTAGAACTGTTTTTAAGTAAATTAAAAATTCTTACCAAAAAAAAAAAAAAAATTATATATATATATATACATATATATATATATATATATATATATATATATATATATATATATATATATATATATATATGGAACTGTCTTTAAGTACTTTTTTTTTTTTTTTAATTACCAAAAATATCAAATTAGATTTGTATAGTTATTTTCTTCTCACTGGTTATATGATCCTAAAAGGTTCCAATGTTATTCATCAGTTTATTTCAGTCCTGTGTAGACAACTGGATTCTAAAACTAGTGAAAAACTAAAACTGCAATTTCCTCCTAAAAACACTTAACAAGGCATTTCTGCAATAATACATAATACTGTGTTCTAACAGTAATGGTACTTTGCCAGAACTTAAAATGCTGTTCTATAGCTTTTGGAACAAACTGGAGATGGTGGAAAGCATCCAGAGTTACTCATTAAGTCTTTGTCTCCTTCCTTTATGTTGTGATTTGTGCTGAAATCCTTCCAAAGTAACCCATGACAGTTCCATTCTTGTCCACTTGGTGAGGTCCCAGAGTGTAGAACACAATAACGACCCTGTCTTCAGCCAGACCAAGTTCACTGGTGAGAAACTGGAAGATCTTAGTGGTATGTTCCAAGGTTATTATCATTAATGAAAACTAACAAAATGACGAAAACTAGAATTGTAAAAACATTTTTGTTAATTGAAATAAATAAAAACTATAATTAAAAGAAAAAACGATAACTAACTGAAACTGTATTTTGTGTTTACAAAACTAACTAAAATGTATAAAAATTCTGGATAAGCCCTGCGATGAACTGGCGACTTGTCCAGGGTGTACCCCGCCTTCGCCCCTATGTTGCTGGGATAGGCTCCATGCGACCCCCGTGACCCTAGTGAGGATAAAGCGGGTTCAGAAAATGAATGAATGAATGAATGAATTCTGGATAAAATTCCCTTCGTTTTCGTCTTTGTCAATGTCGGATTGATATGAAATTGATTTATTTCCCTCAAGCAATTTTAGCTGCTGGCACCATATGATATTTAACGGTCTCTCACTTCTTGTCACTTGTTGTTTAGAGTCGTCTTCTGGTCCCCACTCTACCTGGAAACATGGAGACTAAAGTTGGGAGAAAGCAGCAGAGTCCTGTCTAGGATTTATTTGAATATGATGGTGAAGAAGATAAAAGATATAAAGAAACAAAAACTAAACTAAAACTAAGCATTTAGAAAATAAAAACTAATAAAAACTAGCAAACCTGCTGTAAAAACTAATTAAAACTAACTGAATTAGAGAAAAAAAAGTCAAAACTAAATAAAACGAAACTATAATAAAAAATCCAAAACTATTATAACCTTGCTGTGTTCCTTGTTCTTTTCAGCTGTGTCAGTCACATCAATGGCAGACACCAACAGGATCACACATGGAGAACAAGAGCCTGCAATGAGTATCTGCAGCCAGGGTTTCACCACCAAGTTCATCCTATCCTCCGGTTTACCCAGAGCAGCCGCAGAGATGGAGCAGAACTTCTTCAGAAAGTCCTCTGTGAAAGAGCTGGCAGGTAAGTTTGTGATTGGAAAATGCATTTTGATGAGAATCAGGTCTGGTGTAATGAAGTTAAGTGTGCTGGCAGCGAGAAGACGACAATAAACTGCCTTAGAACTGTTTTGAACTCAATTTTTAAAAAATGTACCCAAAATTTAATTTTTCAAAGAACATAGTATAACCATATACAGTACTTGTCCACCAGGGACCACTGATGACCCCCGACAAACAGTTTGAAATGCCCTTAGATCCCTTACAAATCACTAATTGATGTCTTTGAGTTTATTTAGATTTGTTTTTAGTAAATTAAAAAGATCTGACCAAAATGTTGTTTATCGAAGTAGATAATATAGTGTTATATTTGACCAATGAGGGTCCACTGGTGAGGACCTCCTGACAAATGGTTTGAAACACCCTTAAATTCCTCACAAATCACTAATTGATATCTTAGGTTTTTTTCAGAACTGCTTTTAGAATATTTTTAAAAATCTGGCCAAAAATTCAATCGATTCAACCTTATACTCAACTACTAGGGGGCGCTGATGACTTCATAAAAAAATGGTATGAAGCACCCTTAAATACGTCACAAATCTCTTTGACGCCTTTGAGATTATTTAGAACTGTTTCTAAGTAAATTTAGGATTTTATCTAAAATTCCGTTTTTCCAAACATATAGTATGGCCTTATACCCGACCACCAGGGGGCGCTGACATTCCCTTAAAAAATGGTTTGAAACACCCTGAAATACTTCATTAAACATAATATAGTCTTGTATTCAACCAACGGGGGGCAATCATGGCTCCCCTGACAAATGATTTGAAACATCCTTAAATAACTCACAAAGCATTTGATGCCTTTAGGATGATTCAGAACTAGTTTAAAGATATGGTAGTCGCATAACTTTTGTAATGTTTACATATTTAAAGGTAGAGGCTTTAAAACAAACCATTTTAGGCTTTTGCCTCTCCCTGCACCTTTACTGTTTAATTATGTCTTTGATCAATGTTATGTATGTGCAAAATAAATCAATAATAAATCAGTCAATTTAAAAATCCTACCAAAATAAATTTTTTCAGGACATAAAGTCTTATTGGCCACCAGGGGGCACTGATGACCCTCTACTAAATGGATTAAAACACCCTGGAATACCTCATTAAACATTTATTCATACCTTAGGGATCACTTGGAACTATTTTTGTAAAATCAAAAATCTGACCAAAACAAAATTCTTTGAAGTGCATAATATAACCGTATATTTGGCCACCAGGGGGCACTGAAACCCCCTAACAGATGGCTCAAATCAGTAATTGATGACTTTTGGATTATTTAGAACTATTAAGTAAATCAAAAAATCTGATAAGTTGAATTTTTTAAGAGGACAAAGTATGATCTTATTAGACCACCAGGGGGCACTAATGACCTAACAGATGGGTTGAAACGCCCTGAACTTATCCCAAATGCATCAAAAACTGTTTTCAGATATTTTTAAGGTGTTTGATAAATCAGTATTGTTTTTCCTGCCTGCATTATTGAAATCCTGCATATTTTTCATCAAAAATGAAACAGAATTGAGACTGACCTTTAAAATCTGGTCCCAGTGTTCTAACTATCTGGACAATATGAACATTCAGAACTATGAAAAACTTCCTGTTGACAGTTAAAGGTGCTGAAAATGAAAATTTGTAGACTATATTAAATTTCCTGTGTTTGTAAATAAATACAATTGAATGCATCATTTTTTGCAAAAAAATTATGACAATTTAAGATTTACAACAGTGGATACAATTTTACACAGAAAAGCACAGGGTGAGTTGTATTTTGTAATGGAGTGTTATTTATTGAATATAAAATTAACAGTGAAAATATTAGGTTCAGTGTTGTGGACAGTCTCCTAAGACAGCAGTCAGACAGGCATTACGCAGTAGCTGAAGCAGTTACAGTACACTAATCGAGCTGATATCCACAACTCACTATGTTTAACACACACACTTGCACAACACAGAACAAACACACATGTTCAGTCACTTAGGTTTCAGGTAGAGAAGGCTTCATTTGCTTTTTTTTCCTCTAACACAGGTCACTTCAGGAAACACCAGAATGAGACTGACAGGCGCATGCGTGAGTAATGAGGAAACACACAAATGGATACATTCAGTAAACACCAGGTAACGTGGACTCGGCAGTCACAAAAACTTTTAATATGAAACATTAATAATCTGCTGTGGATGTGGAGACATGACTTCCCTCCAACACCTTCTGGTCACAGTGCTGCTTCTATGCCATAGTTTTTCTTTTCATGTTCCGTCTATAAACCATGGAAGACACAGAGGTTTGGTACGTTAACAGTGTTGAGGTTTCCTGCATTTTCTTAAAAGGGGAATGTGGTTAGAGCATCACTGTTGTTTGAAAACTGAAGTTCACTTTCAAGTTGAAACATCTAACTCAAAAAACCTGAAACCGAGGCTACTTTAACTCTAAATATAAAGTTTTCAACCAACAGTGAAAACATACTTTGCTGGTGCCCAAAGGGAAATACTCTGAGTAAGCCCACTTCAAATAAATGCTATCAGATGAACAGAAGTAATAAGAGTTATAGAGTAATCTGAAGAAGTAATGCCACAGTGCACTAAGCTACAGGGGTTTTCTCTGGTGGTCGGACCACGTGGTGAGCTACGGAAGTGTAGTTTAGTGGATATCGTCAGGAGCAGCGATCTTCTCCAGACTGGGCTCCATGCCCCAGATCTCCCTGGCGTACTGGGTGATGGTGCGGTCACTGGAGAATTTCCCACAGCCAGCGATGTTGTGGATCACCATCTTGGTCCACTCTTTAGGGTTCTGTCAGAAAAAGATGAGAAGCAGAGTATATGTTAAACAGTAGAAAGGGAAGCTGTATGCGAAGTACAGTAGTGTGGTATAATCCACATTATACAAAATACGCTGGATTGAATATAGTTCCATTATCAGTGTTTAGTGACTGTGTGTGGGATTTCAGGATGCAAATTGAGGAAGTGAATATAATTTTCAGTATTATGTTTTTGTTTGTGTATAATTACCTTCTGTTTCATAGCAACTAGCAAAGGAGCAATGACCAATGCAAAAATGAAACCAATTCAGAAAAACCCTTACTCCTATAGACTTACAGTGGACTTCTGTCCAAAAAGTCTAAGTCAGTAACCTTTTCCTCAGGAAAACCTCTAGTCTCATTTGTTTTATTTAGATCCTGTAATAGGTGATCAATGGTCCAGCTTTAAAAGTAGAAGGCTTTAAGGTCTGCCATTATGAGCTTTGATTGACAGGTCTGTATGACAGCTCACTCATCTGTCAAGTCAGACTTTGAGTTTCAATTTATTGAATAAAAACAATTTACCCAGACAACTGTAGTTATAGTTAAGTCACAATAAGAAGCTAGTGTTTAGTAATTGTTCACTTCTGATGTTTCAGGCTCCTGTAGCTCCACCCCTTTTGTCTGAATACAGTCACTTATTTCAATGGGTGATTTACTGTCTATGTAACATCCAGTGTTGAGGAACATTACTGTCACCTACTATAAGTGAATGTGGATTAGACTTAATATTTCCTTAACTAAAAAAAACCCACACAGACAAATCAAACACTGGCTCTAACAAGGGACTGTTTTTGCAGTGACCATAGGAGAAGATGAGGGGTGTATTCAGGCAGATGCAATCTGCAACGTCGCCACCAGTTTTCACTAATTTATCCACTTCAACCCTCATAATTAGGATGTATTTATTTATGTATAGAGCCAACACTGACTTTAGCTCACATACTGACCTTGTAGAGTGCACTGACTTTTTCTTGGCATTTGATGTAGGCCTCGTAGTCTGCAAACACCTTGAACCTACAGCACAGACAAACAGTGTTAAACATTTTACAAATGAAGTCTTTTAGTTGAAGGAACATTCTATTTTACTGTGACTATATTACAGTAATGTGCATGTCCACTGTGATGACACAGCTGACTGTGGAAGTACAACTGGATCAGTTGTGAGTACTCAGCTCTAACCTGTCATGGTGCATGAGCATGTTGACCAGGTCTTTGAAGAGGTCGTGCTGGTTGGGGCTGAAGAAGCCTCCAGAAATCTGATCCATGGCCTGTTTAAGCTCTGGGATGCGATTGTAGTAAGACATCGCGTCATAGCTGAAATGTGATCAAAACTGGGCATCACTTTAAAGTAGTCAGGACTCTGTTCATTAGTGCAGTTTCCATCTTTTATTTTCATCACTATTACTATTTGATTTAATGTCAGATGTAATTGTTTGTAGATCTCTCTTATCTATTTCTTTACTTGACAAATCCTGTTTGTATGCAACAAAAATGCAACTGCAAGCATAATTTGTTAGAAATGTAATACTCAAATACAGAATTGTTCATCTATTAATGAAATTTCCTGGTGGATCATGAAAACATTTTTTAAATGTAGCAGCGTTACAAAATATTTAGTTAGTTTAGCAATTAGTTGTTACGGACAGATACCAAGCACTGATTTTTAATGCAGAAAAAGTCCACAAAGTACTGACTAAAAATACTTCACAATGGATTTACTCATATTTAAACCAAACCACCTCCTAACCCTAACCAAAGCGCTAATAATGACACACACCCTAAACCAAACAGACATTAAGTTTGATCCAAGCAAAAATCAATGCACTAATTATACAGTTTAATTAGAAATGATTATAATTTATGTCGAAGTCTCACCCCTTCTTGTCCAGAGCTTCCACATCAGGCACCCTCATGCCAAAGATGAAAAGGTTCTCCTCTCCAGCCTCCTCTGCCATCTCTACGTTGGCGCCGTCCATAGTGCCGATAGTGAGGGCGCCGTTCAACATGAACTTCATGTTCCCGGTGCCGGAGGCCTCAGTGCCTGCTGTGGAGATCTGCTCCGACAGATCAGCTGCAGGGATCACTGTAGGACAAACATCAAGACGCTTTATAATGAGGCTAACACACTGTCTGCATAAACAAAGGACAATGTTGGTTTAACAGATATAAATACTGTATATACAATAATGTTGTGAATGCCTCACTATAGATGACCAGATTATTGAACGTCAGCAGAATCCATTTTTACCCTTCTCAGCCAGAGTGACCCGATAGTTCTCTAGGAAGATGACCTTCAGGCGATCTCCAACCACAGGGTCGTTATTGACAATGTCTCCAATTGATGTGATCAGCTTGATGATCATCTTGGCAGTGTGGTAACCTGGAGCCGCCTAGACATACACAAGATGAACGATGGGAAATAGAAAATAAAAACCAAGCCTCAAATTTAAAGCAGATTTATATTTCAGCATTTGATACAAGTATGTAGATGACGTGTTATTTTTTTAACAATGAGCGTGAACCAAATGGTCACCAGGTTTTCCACCACCCAGTTACATAAAAACCTGTTGAATGTGTCAAGTTTCAGAGCAGATAGTACAGTTACTACTTCATCAACAGAGTCTGGTGGTCACCACATGGAAAATCCTTAAAAACAACTTCAAGTGTGCAAACATGTCAGTCAGGAGTTGTGTAACGTCTGAAGGTTACTCACTTTTCCTCCAATCATGATTGTCCTGGGGGTCCATGATTTGTTGGGCTCCCTCTTGATTCCTTATTAAACAAATAAACACATTTATTTGGATTTCAGAGCATGTCTTGTTGAATAATATCCAGGTATAAAGAGGAGCAGCACCCACGGTTGTACAGCGTGATGATGTGCAGGCAGTTGAGCAGCTGTCTTTTGTACTCGTGGATCCTCTTCACCTGGACGTCAAACATGGAGTTGGGGTTGATCTTCACCTTGTAGTGGTCTTCAAGATGGGCAGCAAACTTCATCTTGTTTTCCTTACATTTGACATCACAAAGGATAATAACAGGATAAATAAATGCAATAACAACTCCGAAATCATTTTTTTGTTGTTGTTGTTTTTTCCTCACTTGTTTGACTTTAGCAACATCCCGAATGAAGGCGTCATCATTCACAAATTTGAGAAGCTTCTTGAGCTGGTCCAAGTCCCGGATGTAGTCCTCACCAATCCTCTGGAAATAAACAGCATGTGAGAACGATTACAGTGAAACATACTACAAACACCTTTCTACCAATAAACCATTTCATTAAGGTGACCAATAACATGTTTGGAAAGTTTTAGTCATTTTGGTACAAATGCTTTTCACCATGTGTTGACATTGAAAGGCAGACATTTTTACCCAGAAGTTCCTTTTATTTAGTTTTTAATTATAACAGACGAGCTGAAAATTAAAATATACTGTTTACTTTAAGCCTCTGAATAATTTTGTTTGCACTTCTTCGGCAAGATGATGGTCACATGTCAAAGTTTTTCCGAAAGGAGTGACATAAAATACCAGAGGGATGTGAATGAGTCGTAGAAAGTAAAAAGATGGATAAAAACTGGAAAATTCGGGTCATTTAACTATACATTGATTTCTGAACTGTTCATGAGTATTAAGTAATAACACTGGTCTACAATTTTTTTTTAGAAATTATCTGCCTAAGAGATTAAATACACTAAATGTTACATATTTTAATAAGATTAATTGGAAAACAAATTACAAAAAAGTGCTGGTTTACTGATGTTTTCAAGGTATATGATAAAGTGTTAATACACATATATATTGATTTATGTACATTTATACAATAGATTTACACTACAAACAAAAAGTTAAGGATATTTAATTTTTTTTGGTCATTTTTGCCATTTGTAAATAAAACTGTCTGGTCATGAAAAAAAAAGTGTTTCAATTCACACACAAAGTAAAAAGCGCTGTGCAAGAATCATAACTGAAAAAAATAGCCCAAAAATTAAAAATTATTCTTAATTTTGTGTGTAGTGTATAAACATTCCACTACATAGAACCCGTAAAGTGATTGTATTGTAATGTGCAGACAGTGTTTTGAAGTAGATCTGTAGCTCTGAGACTAATATTCCTTTTGAGTAAAACCCATTCCCGTTAATTCTTCAATTTCACATTTGGACCGAAGACTGTATCTTGGAAACTTCAGCATTTATGACTTGATTTTTCTTTATCAATGACTCACGTGTTAAAATTTCATTACTTTTATTCTGAATGCATTTTACTCGTAGATCAGTGTAATGAATGTGTCTTTGTAGTAAAACACTGCATTTTTCATTTTGACCAGTTGTCTGAGATGTGGGAGAACAGTCCTACAGAGTAAAACTTGTGTCTCCTCTGCATTTCCAAGGACAAACTCACCTCTGCGATGACCTCTGCCAGACCAGGGTTGCACATCACCAGCCAGCGCCTCGGAGTGATGCCGTTGGTCTTATTCTGAAACTTCTGAGGATCCACGTCATAGAAATCCTTGAACCTGAAGGTCAACAGCCACAGTCAGTGAAATTTAGTATTTATGTACATATATTAGATACATGTGAAGCCTATACAAAACCTGTTAGAAGATGGAACACGTATTTACATATGCCTGTCCCTTACAAATTATATCTTTAGTAGTGTCGATGGGGCATCCATAAGAATTTTCCCCAAAACTGTTTCTACTTTTTAAAAAATTCTTATATTACTAATTGATTTTACTTGAAATTGTATTCTGTTTGTTTCTGTTGCAATGCTGTTGCATTTTCTTCAGCATTTTTTCTTCATTTTCATTAACTGTACTAAATGTTTGGTATCTGTTTTTATCTGCTGTACGTAAAGTGTCTGAGTTCTATGAAAAGCGCTATACAAATAAAGTGTATTATTATTATTATTATTAATAAATATAACTCAAAGACAGATTAGTAGTTTTATTTTAGGCCTAATTAAAAACAAGCGATCTCAGATTGGTTAATATTTTAACAACCTGTCTATAACTTGGTTTTTTTAGATGATGTTACAGAGTTTAGAGAGCACAATAGTGCCATATGAGTGGAAGAAATCCTCAGTAAATGGTTGAAAGTATGAGCCTGTGCTGTTCTGGAGTAGGACTGTGTAGGCATAGTAATGTACAGTAACATCTGTAAATCTAAATATGTGTCAGATGACTGAAAGTAGTGCTCTTCAGAAATTAACCATTTATAACATTTAAATAACTAGAATGAACAAAAACATGGCGTCAGGGTGCCTGCTGCTCAGTAACAAAACCACATACAGCTTAACTTACACAGTATCTTTGATTATTTCTGAGTGAATACGGGCCACTCCGTTAACCGCATGGGATCCCACAATACACAGGTGAGCCATGTTGATTTTCTTCACGTTGCCTTCCTCGATCAGAGACATTCTACGCAGGCGGTCATGGTCTCCGGGATAGAGCTTGGCGATACGCTGATGAAAGAAAGATGTTGCAATTACTGTAGTGTGTCCACAAAATTAGTGTGTGTCTGTACAGAGTTACCAGAGGTTTATTTAGCTGAAATGTCCTAAACAGCTTTAAAAAGATGAGTAATTCACACACAAGTTCATCTGTGAGGTCTGTTTTCCTAAATTATTCCTGCTTGATCTATTGTTAATATTAAAAAACAAAACAGTGCATCTTATTTGCTCATATGGAGATGGTGACAGAGTTTCATCTGGTCATGAGATGGAATCTATCAATGGAAACAGATTACAAGTGTTCTTTTGTTTCTAATGGAGCTTATGAAGAAAAATAAGCTTATGCAGAAAATTAATTTTATTTTGATAAACTTTATTACATTTACTTGAGAACTTTTGACTATCCCTCTTATATGTGAGTAAAGATGTATACAACTAGTGCTAGATGTACAGTTTTTTTCTAATATTTTGTTCTGTTTCATTCTTTGCCTTTATTCAGCTCCAATAGTAACAGGAAAAATCAAATACATCTGACAAATTTGTAGAGTGAATGAGATTTAAAAAAAAAAAAAAAAAAATCCTCAACTTTGAGCAGAACACTAAAATAGCATTTCTGAAAGTGCTCACTTTTGTCCATAATGGCATGGATTAACATTTTAATTCTTTAAACTCCCATCATATCCTACCTCCAGGTGCCTCCTGTTGATCTCATAGATGATCTCCAAGTGACGAGGAAGGAGGTTTTGGAAGAGGTCAACGGGCCAGCGTTCCAGAGCTTCAGGCAGGACAGTATGGTTAGTGTAGGCACAGGTACGAACCACGATGTCCCAGCTCTGAGGAGGACAAGGATTTTATCAGTTTATAGATAAAGAGACATAGAAGACAAACGGTGACGGCAAATTTATAGGCCTGGATTTGTGCTCAGAGTAGAATAACTTTCAAAACAGTTCAGTCGAGCTTTAATCTAATGAAGATGTCTTTGGAGATACACGACAAAAACTAAAACAAAAATACCACTGTAAGTAAGAGCATCAATTATCAGCTCAGAATTTTACCTGTCATTCTTGTCAATCACTGTGTACTATTGTATTTATCATATCAGCATCATGTAGTTTTTATTTATGAACCTTAAAAAACATTAAATATTTTTTTTATTTATATGTTCCAGTGTTCAAAGGCAATAATTGGCTGTTCTTGTTAATAAAGTGTGTTTGTCATACCATTATTACAACATAATCCTAATATTTTTTACATACAAATGACAAATAATTAATTGCAATTATTATAAGAAGTCCCATTGACTAAAACAAAAACATAAAAGCATGTATACATTTTCCATGTGTACATTCAGTCTATGAGTTTGCGTTTTGTAAGAAACACTATCACAAGATAAGAATGTACAGACATCAAAGCATCCTGATGAGTCTTTCCAAATACAGTAAAGCTGCCAAACATTGCGGCTAATCATCTGCCCCTTTATGTTTTTAAAGCAGCTGTATTATTTTAGGAAAAGTGGATGAATGCTGAACGCAATTCATCTCGAAACATGAAAACTAAGGCTACGTTCAGAGTACAGGCAAATGTGGCCCAAATTCGATTTTTTTTGCCCATATGTGACCTGTATCCGATCTGTTAAAGACAGTTTGAACCACACAAATCCGATACATATCTGATATTTTGCAATTCCACTTCAGTCTGAACGGCTAGGTAGCATTTATCCGACTTTTACATCTTTGAAAATTGACAAACGTCACAATTGTGTGTCACAGAAGAAGCAGCAGGAAAAACATACTTCTGTAAACACAGTGAGTGCCTGCCTGATCACATATTAAGTCAGGACCTCTTTTGTGCATGTGGGTCACTTCAGGGTCGCATTCAATTCATACTCAAAACTGATAGAAATAGAATTTAATGTGTAATATGACGGAGCACACACAAAAAAAAAAATCTGATTTCACAAAAAAAAACAAACAAAATCGATAGTGTATTAAGACCTGCTGTCTGAACGTAGCATGAGAGGCACCAATACTAGAGCTGCTACACCACAAGCTGAGACAGAACCATAATGGCCAACAAAACCACTTAAATGTTGTGAATGCCTTATTAATAAAACAAGCTAATGTAGCATTTAGTCTGTCTACAAGAAAAAAAGAAAAGTATAGACACACAAAGACATATTCCTTGATGAAATGACTGAATTTTTCATCAACACCCCCCTGGAGGTGTACATGCTGTACCTTCTCCCAGGTGAGTTTCTCTACATCCACCAGGATCCTCATCAGCTCAGGAATAGCCAAAGCAGGATGGGTGTCATTCAGCTGGATGGCCACCTGCAGACCATACATTAAGAATTATACAAGACCGCTGGGTACAAAAAGTAAAATAAAATAATGTATGCGAAGTTCAATGTGCGCTGAACAAGAACCCCACATGTCAGAAATAAGTTTAACGTGTAAGCTAATAAATAACCGTTTTCATCTGAACACATCTTTTGTCATATCATACCTTGTCTGGCAGTGTAGAAAGGTCAAGTCGCACATATTCTGTGGAGCCAAACTTGGACGCCTTGAATCTGCGGATGATGTCTTGCAGTGTGGCTGCGACAACAAAGTACTCCTGCTTCAGACGCAGCTCCTTCCCTTCAAAGAACTGAAATGACAATGCAGAAAAGCACCATCTCTTAATCACATCACCATGCGACATACACAGAGGCAGAATGGCCTGAAGGAACAACCTAATTAAAGCTGCAATGTTTTGGCCACTAACAAGAAGAGAAAACCAAAACAAATGAGGCACAATCGTGTGTTTACACTCTGTCGGATCATGTGACGTCTTGTGTTTCTTGCCCTGTAGCGTTGCAAATACATTCTCAGATGTCACAGTTGCTTTAAGAATGCACAGTGTCATCATAATTTTGACTAAAATGACAAAGTTAATACACAGAAACACATGTCGGTTGCGCTTACGTTGTCATTGGGGTAAAGTACTCTGGAGATGTTCTCAGCCAGGTTTCTGTCCAACACAGCTTGAATGTAGCCTCCGACGTTAACTGTGGGACGACAGCGGTTTGAGACACTCATTATTGTCCATTTAGGTGATGAAACAACCTGATTAATCATTAAATTAAAATAAAAATAGGAGATATGGCCCTGTAGCTCACCAGCATGTTCAATCAAGATCAATAACAAGCTGAATTTGTGAAGTTGTTAGGTTTTACTGCCCTGTTTGCAGGTTTTGAGTCCTGTGGGTGGTACTGTCACTGGAGGATAACTCAACTACCGTACTTTCCGGACTATGGAGCATACCTGAATATAAGCCGCATGCTGCCGTCTCCAACATCTCCCCATCAATTCATTGACGCCAAGCTTACATACAACAGCTCTATTTCCTTCTTCGACAGCCAGATTGATCACCTTTAACTTGAAAGCTGCCTCATATGCATTTCTTAGTGTGTTTTCCATGATGAGGGTATGTGCATGACGTGCAAAATTTCTAATCTGCACAATTTAGCATGAGTGCGTTTGACTGACGGTGGATTAGCCGTATCATTGTTTAAGCTGCAGGGTTCAAAGTGTGTGAAAAAAGTAGCGGCTTATAGTCTGGAAATTATGGTAATTAAATTAAAGTCCATATATGACTTCCTATCAGTGCTCAATAGTAACTACTGTATATTGATCTCTCTAACCATTTACATTTTATGAGCCATCAAAATACAGGCCATTGTAAGTAAAGGCACATTTTTAAAATCATTCAAATATTTGTAAAAAAAATGCAAAAATCTAAATTTCTCTAAACTGAGCAAAATTTGTAGACATCATCCCAAGGAAGCTACATAAAAAATTTTAAATTAATCCGACCAGTAGTTTTTATCAGAGAAGATGTTTGAAGAATTTGCCAGCGAAGACGACAACAGTGCCTTCACAATAGCTCGTGTCTTATCGGCCGGTGAGCTAAACACTAACTGAACTATACTGACAGTCTTTGAGGTTGAAGTCACACGGTGCCTTTGCAGACCACAGCCTCATGGTGTTGACGATGTTGTTCCTGTAGCCAGGGACCGGGGTGTCATATGGGAGAGCCAGGACCACCTAGACAAAAAGCAAGAAAAAAAAACAAAAACATAGATAAACACACTGGTTTTACTACATTACCATCCATTTACCCAGGTTCATCTGTGGTTTAGACTTGAGCAGGTTTCTCTAACACAATAAACAATATTTCAGTATGTTGCCATATGACAACTTTTAAACACAACACAGGTATTTTCATCACCTGTTATTCTGTTTAATCATAATAGTTCACTGTACCTTAAAAAAGTCCTTAGCTTAGAAAATGTTGGCTCAAAACATGTTCACACATTAAAGGAGTGATATTTTGCTTTTTCAAATGGAATTATGCATTTTCAAACATTTCCCTGTTGTCTACATAAGCTATAAATGCTCTGCTTGGGTCTGAATTCTTCATTAATTCAACTCCACAGGTCCATCTTCAACCTTATTTCTGAGTAATGACACCAGAAAGCTCGTTTTGAGCGCTGGCCCTTTAAATGCAAATAAGCCACTTCATGCCCCACCCCCTCCAGGTTGTTGGCTGTGCTGCTCTGTCCTGTTCAGCCACTTGTGTTCATTAATACAACCAACAACTGAACAGTTTAGGTAATCGGCTCAAAGTTTGGACATATTTTCAGTATGGACTACAACCGCTGCTGCTGATGAACAATTATGTCGTACTCAGAGAAATGTTCGTCGGAAGTCTTGACCTTATATGTACAAATGTTGTAACTAGTTATAGACGTAACAAATTAAGCAGGAATTAAAACGGGTTGTAGAAATCCACCTGGAGGGTTCAAATTCAAACTTTTTGAACTATTAGGGTCCAAATACACAAATAAATGAACCAAAGGCTAATAAAAGTGGGTTTAGCAAAATATGACCCCTTTAATATTTGCCAGCGGTGGTTAAAAGTGGCCTGCAGGAATATTCCACAAACCCATTAGAAAACAAACTATCTAAATATAACTGAATTCTTGGTGTTCTTTCGCTCCAACCCCTTTCCGATGCTGAGTGATGCATACAGACATGTTCAGCTGGAGCTTCTTGGAGCTGCTCAGTCACGGCTGATTTGAGTGGATGTGAACCCCAAACAAAGGGTTCAGCTTGGCCTCGGTTCAGACTGTAGCTTGCATTATGTGCTACACGGCACAGATTTCCACTGACATAGAATAGACAGTGCGACAAGAAAAACTCTGGAAAGCTCTTATAATCGGATGTAGTATTTTGCTCACTGAATGAATTAAAGATTATTTATAGAGAAGACAAGACTGGGCGAGACTGAAGGTTCTGTTTGAATCACAAGAATGGCTTCATATTTGTAGAGAGATGTTAAAAGCCATGAATCAGTCATACATGAATACGTTTGAATGGCTTATGATATCAAAAAGTGAACAGCAGGACTCCAGATGGGCTCGTCTAACCTGTGTGTCCACCCATTTCACTCCCTCAGGTGTGTGCTCCACCCTCCCGTAGAAGTGGACCGGGCGCATGTACTCAGGGCGAGCCTTCTCCCAGGGGTTGCCGTAACGCAGCCAGTCATCGGCCTCTTCCACCTGCGCAGACACCAACAGGGTTAACTCATCCACATGGACATTTCATCACCGATACAGAAAGAACAACGGCATCAGTGATTGATCAGCTTTTCTGTGTAAAATTAGGTAATGGAGCTCATGCAATTTGTGACTCACATTTGTGGATTACACTCTGTCACAACGGTAAAATGACAAATAGTGGAAACATGTATGAAGCACCCAAAGAAAACCCACTACAAAACTCACCAATGAACATCCGACTGGTGGTTTGGAAAAGTTAGAAAAACTATTGAATTGTTCCTCAAACAGTCAAATTACCAACATATTTCCTAACAAATCAAAAGAAGGGGTTTTTAAAGGGTTAATTACACCTTTTAACAAAAGACAAAGAAGTGTAATGATTTCCAGATACATTTTAATCAGAAATATTATTGCAGACATATGTAAAATTTGGAACACTAATTAATTTGGTTCTTTCCTAAAACCATTTTATTTCATCTTCTGGTAGTAAGCAAGTCCTGACAGTTCATCTTGTTTGGGTAGATACTGGAGGTATTTCTCTGAGAGTCCGTGAAATTTTTAAAAATTTAAATCCATGACTGACAAATTACCCACATTAGAAGATTGGATAGAACTTGTTAAAGAAATTTCCCAGATGCAGAAACTCACATTTGCATTGAGACTAGAACGTGACAAATTTGAGGAATGCTGGAAACCATGGATGGACTTTATGAACATTAAAAAGGAACAAAACGTGACACCCACTGTTGTTTAGCTACTATATTACTGTTTTTATTATTATTATTATTATTTTTATTTTTTTTTTATTAATGTTCTGTTATTTAAGAAAAAAAAAGGAGACGAGAAACCAATAAGTGAAGGCACTGGAGATATACAGAGGAAAATAAATGTACAGACAGATTGTTTTTGTGAATGTAAAACATGTAAATTCTCCATTCCAAAATCCAATAAAAACTTGAATTAACAAAAAAATTATTAAAATCCATGAGGAAAAAGATGATAGGATAGACTTTATTGTCATTACACAGGTTGTGCAATGAAATTACAGGTGGTCTCTGCCAGCGACAGTGCACTAATAACACAATAAAAAATAGACATTAAAAAAAATATATAAGATAGTGTGCAATTGAAATATGTGCAAATTAGAGATGTACTATATAACAATGTAACGTTTTTAAAAACATAAAAGTAGTATGAAAATATAACGATGTAAACATACATGTGCCAGACATGAGGCACAAGTTCCATGAGTAGTTATTGCACATTACAGTCAGGTATAGTGTGTGTTTACAATCTGTACGGCCTAGGGGGAGAAGCTGTTCATCAGTCTGGTGGTGTGAGATGTGATTGACCTAAAATGTCCCCCAGAGGGCAGCAGGTCAAACAGGTGATGGGCAGGGTGGGAGGGATCATGTAAAATCACTATTATATCTGTTTTTAGTCTAAATATTTCTTAAGATGACGTTTTTGTCTTTAACTAAATAATCTAAAAAAAACTGGCATTGTGGGATTCATAATGCAGACTGCTACATGAAATAAAACTCAACGACAAATGAGAGATTTAGAGACGTATTATGTATCTGCTGTGCTATCAGTAGGAAATATCAAGAGGACAGTCAGATTATATGAAACAGGTTTTTCAGGAAAGTTTTCAGACAGAAGTTTTACAGGCTCATGTAGTGAATATGATCCAACTGCTGTTTTCACACTGTACTGCTTTTGTCCTTGTGACCACCATGACTGTGGTGGTGTCATGTTTGGTTTTGGTTGTTAGTGTTTGGGTAAAGACCACTCAGGTTTCAGGGAAGTAAACATTCTTTCAGCTGAATGCGACACTGCATCCTGTTCACACCAAGCTTACACAGTCTGGAACGGCTCCAACGCACATACCTGCCAGCCGCTGACAATCTTCTGATTGAAGATCCCGAACTCGTAGCGGATGCCGTATCCATAGGCAGCCAGACCCAGGGAGGCCATGGAGTCAAGGAAACAAGCTGAGGACAGAAGGTGGAGAGATGACGATGGCTGTCTAGTGCAATAAACATCACTGTCTGTGTGTCAGCAGCCAATCAGGAACCAGGAGCTCACCGGCCAGACGACCCAGACCACCGTTTCCAAGACCTGCATCTTCCTCGATGTCCTGCAGCTCCTCCATGTCCAGGCCCAGCTGAAGGATACATCAACAGCAGTTACAAACACACACTTTATAGATACACTGTTTGGATCAGCAGAAGAGCATGTTTTTAGATGAAAAAAAAAGATTATCTAGACTAGAAAATACTATTACTACTATATTTAATACTATTTTATTCATTTATTTATTTGTTTTGAGCAGAAGAAAAAACTAAACTTGTGTGTACAAGGAACTAATAGCAGAGCAAATAAATTGATAAATAGAGGCGATCATGACAATACAGCAATTGCCATGTACACATGTAGTAAAATAAATTCAATATGTACTGCTCAAAAAGGAATGGGAAGAAGAAAACTTATTAAATCCCACCTCCACCTCTCATTTATACAACATAACACATTACTTTTGCTTCCTTAATAATAAGGTTACATCTGTATAGAGTCCTAATAATCTAAATAACAGATAGTAAACAGATTAGGAAAACTGATGTATATTACACATAATAACTATCTAATTGATAGTCTGCATAACTTATAATACAATACAGGGTGTCCCAAAAAAAGTTGATATCATTTGAGATGTCCATATCGGAGTGACTACATGGTCAGGAGAAATGATTCTTAATAGGATTTATTTTGGACATAAAATGTTTTATTCTACAAATTTCCAATGAAAAATTCTGGGGGATGGAAATTTGATAATGTTCCAAAGTTATTACAAATGTTTAATGTGTGCGCTGCTTGTGACCCGGCACACATCAAGTCGGTAGTGGAGTTCCTGTCACACTCACTGCAGCATGTCATGTGTAACATTCTCCAGAGCCTCAGTGATTCTCCTAATGAGTTCCTCTACACATGTGGAAAGTGGTGGGATATAGACCAGTCCTTTCATGTAACCCCACAGAAAGAAATCGCACAGTGTTAGGACAGGTGAGCGTGGAGGCCATTTCAGTAGCACGTTGTCTCCATCATTAGCACATTAGCAGAACAATAAAAATGATTACACTTTTTTGAGCAAAAAAAAGAGAAAACAAATTTTAAACAAATTAATAGGTGATGAAATTATGGCAGATTTTTTTTTGGGACACCCTGTATATTTCAACAATTACATACCAGCAATGGTAAACAATGATACGCACATACCAACAAAGGTAAGAAAGAGCCAACGATTTAATGGCCCAGCAATTAACAACAAGCCCCGCCCTACCTGTACTGTGACCAGATCATATATTTGGTAATTACTGACAACCAATGACGAACATTTTTATCATGATAATATTTAAAAAACAGCTGTGGGTGTGATGCATCCCAATGTGTTTGTCCATATATAGTTCAGGGGTGTCAAACTCATGTTAGTTCAGGGGCCACATTCAGCCTAATATGATCTAAAGTGGGCCGGACCAGTAAAATAATATAAATAATAGTATAAGAACTTATAAATAATGTCAACTCTAAACTTTTCTCTCTGTTTTTGCGTGAATGAAATCAAATTGTGTAATGAAAATGTTTACATCTACGAACCGTACTTGAACATAACACCAACAAATATGAACAACCTGAAAATTATTTTAAAAAATAAGTGCAATTTTAATAATATTGTGCCTAGTTTGTCATTTATACATCACAATTTACAGATCACAGTGGATCTACAAATACACAAAACATTCAATAACAGGCAGAATATTTAGTAAAATTAGACATACTACACGAATATGAACAACATTTCAGGTTGTTCATATTTGTTCAGATTATTCACATTTTTTAATAAAAGGCTAATCTGTAAATGTATACATTTTTGTGTAATTTTACTTTTTTTAAACTAAAACAAGGAGAAAAATTAGCAGTTTTCATTATTTATAAGTTATTATGATAGTATTTTACTGGTCTGACCCATTTTAGATTGAACTGACCTAAAATGATTTTAACATCCTTGATTGTTAATATGTTCAGTGTAATTTTTGTATTTCAAGAGTTCATCCCATGGGCCAGATTGGACACTTTGGTGGGCCGGATTTGGCCCCCGAGCCGCATGTTTGACATCTGTGATATAGTGCATCTAAGAGGAGCATTTTATACCAGTGAGGTTCCACCACAGTATACCCACTTAACATCACCACTGCATAATTATGTAACCTCATGTAAATGTAGTTGGATTATTGGATTCTCCCTAATAAATTCTCATTCTCATTTCCCTAACCACATGGCATTTTCCATCGAGGATCCACGAAGTCTGACTGTCCATGTCCTGCCATACGCCCACACCCAAACACTGAGTAAATGTTTTCATCCTGACTTGTCCCGTTTGCTTTACCTGATACGTGGCTTCATCGCAGGCGTTCTCCAAGGCCAGGTTCACCATGGTGTTCTGCAGAGTCCGACCCATGTAAAACTCCAAGGAGAGGTAGTAGACCCTCTGCAGAAAATTAAAAAACCTATAAGTTAAACTGAACCGGTATATTATTGATGCCATTAGAGTTTTAAGCTAAAATGTACAAAACATGATAAAATAAATCTAGCATTTCATCTGCAACTGACCTCATATGGATGGAAAATAAACAAACAAAAAAAAAAGTGCATCAGAGTATTCCACAGATGCTGAGGACATGAATAATAATAAAACACACACATGCTCCATTTGGTGACCTGCAACATTACCTCTTTAGAAAACAACAGCTGCTGTCAGAGGCAACAACAGCAGAGCTATTAGTGGCTCCTCGCTCTGCATCGCTCACCACGAACCCACAGCAAAACCACAGCATGTCTCATGAACGCTGTCGAACTGTGTGAAAGTCTACACAGGCGTCCAAAATGAACTCATGCACTCTGAAACTAAGAGGTAGAAGTTCCGGTTTTAGTAGTTTCCAGACATTTGTTTTTCTAATTGGTTCATTTTTCTTTTCTTGTTTTCAATAGTCTTGCTATAATTCCATAAATGAGTCACAGTGTCTCATTTTTTTCATATATACACAATGGAAATGGGGCTTTTAGTGGAATAAATCTAATCAACTACAGATTGAATGAATGAAAGTGTTATTTTTTTTGTCCTCGCTGACAGTCTGGCAGCCTCCTTGGTGTTCCACATGTGACATTTCTGACCCGGCCACTGCCTGAAGCGTCACACATGAGACAGAAACGAAGTCAGCGACAAAAGCGTCTGACAGAGGTATAAATAGGAGAGGACAGGGGATGAAGGAGGAGGGCCTGAGGTGACCCTGACTCCAGACAGGTGATAGAAAACTGACAGCCTGTTCCAAAGGGAGTCACGCAACACACCCCTGCACTAAAAACATTCATCTTCAAACACTGAAATGTTAAAACCTCTTGATGCATGACGCTTTCCTTAAAGCAGGGGTGTCAAACATGCAGCCCGCCAAAGGGTCCAGATCGGCCCCTGGGATGTTTTTGCCAAGTGCAAAAATTCCAAAGTCTTGAATTGAATTAAGCAAGAAAATTTTTTGTTTGAATTACAGAAAAAATCTTGAATTAAGCCAAAAAAAATCATCAATTAAGTAAAAAAAATCTTCAATTAAGCCAAAAGAATCTCAAATTTAGCAAAAAAAAATCTTGAATTAAGCAAAAAAAAATCTTCAATTAAGTAAAAAAAAATCTTGAAGCAAAAAAAAAATCTTCAATTAACTAAAAAAGTCTTGAATTAAGCCAAAAAAAAAAAAAAAAAAGAATTAACAACTTAATTTTTTTTTCTTTGTTTTAATGCAAAAAATAACATTAAATTATGAAAATATTTACATTTACAAACTATCCTGTAACAATAAAATGTGAATAACCTGAACAAATATGAACAACCTGAAATGTCTGAAGAAAATTAAGAACAATTTTAACTATTTTTCTGCCTGTTCCTCAGTGTTTAGTGTCTTTGTAGATCTGATCCATAATGCATATGTAGAAATGAGAAGTTGAGGAAAAATATTGTTAAAATTGCACAAAATTTTCTTACTTTTTTTTTTTAATTTAAATTGCATTTTTTTCAGGTTTTTTTTTTTTTTTTTTGGATAGTTTATAAAAGTAAGTATTTTCATAATTTAATGGGGGTTTTTTTTACACTAAAACAAAGACAAAAATTTGGAGTTGTCATTATTTATAGGTTATTATGTTATTACTTTTCTGGCCCCGCCCACTGGAGATCAAATTTAGCTGAATATGGGCCCTGAACTAAAATGAGTTTGACACCCCTGCCTTAAAGGGTTAGCTCAGATATTTGTTAAACGTGCTTGTATTAAGTGCTTATCTACAGTATGTGCAGTGTCGACTGTATATAAAGACTAGAAGGCAGATGGGAGTGCTAGAAAAACTGGATGTTTGACTAAAAACAGCCAAGATGTGTAACAGAGGACATCTTCTTGCATAACCAGGCCTTAGTACTGGATGAAACATTATCATTTTAATCTTTTATACGTACACTCAGACCTTTGCATAATAATTCCTATGTAACTGAATGTGTATAAATGGCAAATAAAACTCTCTTATCTTATTAGCATTCTGGAATAAGGGGGGGATACATAGTCAATAATGGGTTTATTCCAACAGACTACTACCTGCTGCTTTTCAGGGTTGAAGTCCCTATTTGGGTCCTTCTATGAAACTGGGTTTATTTTGGTATCTGGAACTTTGCCAGCTTTTTTAGACCCAATAATAAAAGAGATATTTAGACATATTTCCCCCCAGGATGCACCTAATAAATGCAAAAAAAAAAAAAAATTATACTCTTGCTCTGAGATGCAAAAAAAGTATACTCTTCCTCTGAGCCATCCCAACACTAATGAATTTTTAATAAAATATTGGGGCCAAAAATAGGACCAAAATTAGGACACGAAAAGCTACTTACAGGGTGGGGAAGCAAAATTTACAATGAACATTTAGTTGTTTTTTCTCAGCAGGCACTACGTCAATTGTTTTGAAACCAAACATATATTGACGTCATAATCATACCTAACACTATTATCCATTCCTTTTCAGAAACTTTTGCCCATATGAGTAATCAGGAAAGCAAACGTCAAAGAGTGTGTGATTTGCTGAATGCACTCGTCACACCAAAGGAGATTTCAAAAATAGTTGGAGTGTCCATAAAGACTGTTTATAATGTAAAGAAGAGAATGACTATGAGCAAAACTATTACGAGAAAGTCTGGAAGATACTATTAAAGAAGAATGGGAGAAGTTGTCACCCAAATATTTGAGGAACACTTGTGCAAATTTCAGGAAGCGTGTGAAGGCAGTTGAGAAAGAAGGACACATAGAATAAAAACATTTTCTATTATGTCAGTTTTCTTGTGGCAAATAAATTCTCATGACTTTCAATAAACTAATTGGTCATACACTGTCTTTCAATCCCTGCCTCAAAATATTGTAAATTTTGCTTCCCCACCCTGTAGGTGTCAGTGCATTTGATTTGGAGAACATGGCTTCAAATTGTCTTAATTACCCCTATAAATAAAGACACTGTTAAATTTGATGATCCTAGTGGTTTTTCTAATCCAGACGTGTGGGTTTTTAATGAATCTCAGTCTCATTCCAGGTTTTGTGTGTAACCCATTGTGTCCACTTGCGTTACATGCAGAACCTGCCCATTTAAACGCATAAATCACGAGTGATTTTGCAACAGTGGTCATTTTTGTGAAACACTCCGCCTTGCATAATTAGTTTGATTCCAAAAATGAACCTATGAGAGAATAAAAAGATATTCGAAAAATAGTAGTGTGTAATTTTCATGTCCTTTTTACTGTTACATGTGAATTTTTGTAAATAAAAAAAAAAAAAAACTAAACTAAAATAATATAAAAATGCGTTTTATCTGAAAAATAGTTTCTCTTTTATCTCAGTAAGTATTTATTTTTAAAACAGACCCAAAGTGGTTCCAAACTTACTTCATAACACTAGTTTACATCTGGTTTAAATTTTTAGCCCCCATGTCCTGTTTTAAGGACCAGTTTCATAGACGCACCCATTTAAATTACATTCTGTGGCTACTTCCTAAAGCAATCCATAATTTGGCAGAGGCTACAACATTAGATTTGACTCATTTGATTCTACTGCTAGAACACAGTATTACATAACAGCAGTCGGTTACAGAGAAATGCAGATGTAGAAGGCTGTCACTGACCAATCAGAATGGTGTTTTCCAGTCTGTGGGACAACTGTTAAGATTTTCACTGCTCTATTTCACCATCAGACTGTCTGTTCCAATGGAGAACTGAAGCTACACTATTGAGAATAAAGAGTAAAAAAAAAAAAAAAAAAGTATTAAGAGTATTACAGAGCAAAGGAGTTGCTTGCTTGAGGCGTTTGTGTTCTACAGGGTGGGCGCAAAGTAACTAGGTATTAGAAATTGTTTGTAGAATTTTTATTATCACTGAAATCATGACAAAAACATTTTTTTTTAACAAACACTAATGGAGATTTCTCATTTCCTTCCTGTCTTATTTCTCATTTTCTTATTTCTGACAGGGTTGTTCATTCCATCCCTGGCCGTTTGAGGAAACTGGTTGACGCCACCGGTGCTTTACGTTGAAATATGAAGATTTACTTTCATTTTCCCATGCAATACAGAACATGTATCATTCTTTTCAATACATTTGTAATAGGAATATGGATTTTATTAACAATTTTTAATGCCTAGTTAGTTTTCACCTACCCTGTAGAGTAATTTTATTGTTTCAAAACATTAAAAACATTTACAGTTTTTATCAAGTTGCTTTGAAAAAGGACATAAATGTAAAAAATTAAGAAACAAATGGACATAATAAGGTAGCTTATCTGTCAGAAAGGTGTGCAAAGACTTTTTAGGTGTTTGTACAAAGCGCTCAATTGTTCCGGCTGACTGTTTCTCAGTCACACTCAGTACTATATCTTATCTATAGACGTGCCAGACAATAATCAATTGTGCAAATGAACTAGATAATAGCACAGCAGGGTTTTATAGCACTGAAAAAGGAAGTTCTTTCTTGACCTTAGTATGGCTATGTGGTTCTGTTAATGTGTAATGTCATATGTGATAATATTATAGGCAGAAATATGTATAGAGTTCCTTTGCTAACATAATAGTTCATTTAAAACCTTACCTAAAACATTACCTTATTCAACAAGCGCTTAATATGAGAAGTTAAAGTACTCAATGTGCAGGAAAATGTTCCTTCTTAGTGTTTTAAAATGAATTTTTTAGCTACAATAATGTGTATGTTGTATTTTTCTGCTGCAGATGTTTCAGTTTTTGCTCATATCCTGTAAGATAAGACCAGCATATATTTGTAGTGCCACTGTTCTGTATAAAATCAAATAGGGCTGTTCTCAGCTTTGTAACAGTGCATTTTACAGTGAATCCAAAGAGGTTTTTTAAAGAATTTTTTAATAAAGTTGAAGGAAACTTTTTAAAGCTGAGGAGAAGTAAAAGGTACAACACTTAACCCTATAGAGTAGAGGTATAAGGATGGATATACAGTTTCTCTGAGTATTTTAACATGTATAAAGCTACCGTAATAGATGGCATAAACTTAACCCGTAACGACTCAAACAGCTGCCGACAACCAAAATCATCTACCGATTTAAACCGTTTAATACCCGTTGATCGACTAATCTTATTAATACATGTAAATAATTGGTGTAAAATGCAGTTGGTTATTTTTTCATGGTCATCAGATGTGACTCATTTGGACGTTCAGAGGCTCTGTAGTGAGCGTGGAAACATCGTCATCTTCTACAACATTGATTCACCACTAAAACCCATTGAGTTTGATGAATGACTAAGTTGTAGGAGCTTGTTTTTCTGTTCAGTCATTGATATCCTTGCTGAAAAAAGTCACTTTTTCTTGTTTTCTCAGGTGTAAAAGAATAATGTTTAAATTTACTCTGAGTTTTCATGAACATCTACATGATCAGTAAATTAAATACAGGGAAAAATACCTGATTTACATTGAAAAATGCAAAACACACAGGATAATATTATAATAAATGGTGATAAATCACTTAAGAAAGGTTAAATAGAAGAAAAATTCACTTGGGAACTTCCACAAAAGTAACACTGGGTTTTTATGGGTTAAACAGGAAACTTGCCACAAGTGCCTCCTGGAGCAAAAGTGACCAACATTTTAAGACCATTTAACTATATATTTTCTGTAGAGCTGCAACCCATTAATCAACTAGGTGCTTGAACTCAATGCAAAAAGTCCCGATTCAATTAATCGACTCGAATTGATTGAAGGGAGATATTCTATTGCAGTTTTCCTAAATTGAAGCTTCTTTGTGTGTCACAATAAACGTCCGTGTGAAACACAACAGTGGAACCAATGTTTAACAGCAGAGAAATGAAAGAAACAAAGCTTTGATTCAGGAGAATTGTGGTTGAATGATTTTTTTGGATCACTTTGAGTCAATTAATCGGTTGCAGCTCTAATTTTCTGACTGCTTTTCATTTGGATGATCTCATATCAGTTATACAATGCACAACCCAGGAACTGTTTCTTTAAATGTGGGTGAGTCTGTACTTCTCTTCTTCTTTTAATCTTCTCTGCATTAGAGACAGAAGTTACTGGTACCTGTTGGTCATGTTAAATAAAATGTGTAGTAATGGAACTGCTTTAGGGTTGTTTTAATAATGCATTAGGTCAGAACACTCCTCAGATAATATGCAGCATTATCACACTGAGATCCTACTTCGTATCCACGCAAAATTGGTGAAATCTCTCTAACTGAAGTGAAATCTCATCGAGCTAAGAATGAATTAAACTGAAGAAAGAGGACTTTATAAATCCAGCACTCCTGGTTTTGCCTGCATCTTTGTGTGGTGATCTGTGGGTTTTTAAGCATTTCCTGTAAGCTTTCCTGTTTAGCAAAGTCATGCTTAGTAAGCTCTTGAAAAGGTGAGTTTGCTATACCCTTCAGTAATCGACTGGTAAAGATAAACGTACTAGGTTTAAACGCAGACTCTATGTTTATTTTTTATATTTTTTATTCTACTTAAATATTTTTTCTTTCCTGCAAGTCTTATTTGACTGCTGTTCTTACACTGCAATTTCCCCAATGTGGGACAAATAAAGGTTATCTCATCTTATAAACTACCTCAGATTTGTCCATAAACACAGAACTTGAGCACAAGTATCTTCCTCACACTGGCAACTAAATTATTTACATTTAATGTCACCAAGGGCCTGTTATGCAGACAGACACCCCCTTCAGCCTGAGTAGTCATTTCAGAGTGCAGACAACTGTCCACACTGGTCATGTTTAATTCATTATTTTAAATCCTCCTGTTCCAGTAAGACCAAGAGGGAAAGAAGTGAACATTTTGTACATGGTTTCACTGGGAGAATCATAACATGGCTAAAATTTACTTGGGGGTCAAATGAGTGGCCATTTTTGTCTAAAAAAAAGTTGTAAGAAATGCATAGAACTGTGTTGAAATAATGCTAATGCATTTGTGCACAGACTACTGATATTATTTGACAGTGGAAGCTATATTTTCAGAAATATTGGATTTTGAATAGCAAAACTTTTGCTGGTGGACGGACGTGACATTACCCATGATGATCTGGTCAGTACCAGTACTTTATTAGTAATGAACTTATATACTTACTATTGCTAATTCTCCTCTTATTCATAAATGTTAGTATTGTGGATCTAAAACAATAACAGCTGACACAAAAACACAAAATGTGGCAGTGGACGGATGTGACATGGTTGTTACGGATCCCATCATATTGATGCTCGGCAGCCATGTCACCGTTTCCACAAATGATCCCTGTGCAAAAACTAGGATCAGAATTATTTATTGTATAGTTTATCATCATACTAAAGAGTAAATAACAATATAGAATTGTTATTTCTTTATAAAAATGCTTATTATTAGAAAACTGTTGATTTAAAAAGTGACGTTTGACATTCTTAATGTATGTATTGGCGTAACATAAGCAGGATGGATCAGCACCATACTCCATATTGAACCTGTAAAAATAAAACGTGATATGCAGTATATAATCTTGTAAGAAAAAATGGGGAATCTAAAAGAATAGAATATTTGTTTTCCAGTTAAATTCAGTTCAAATATAACTTGGCCATTTGTGACATGAAAATATAGCATTAATTGTGATGAAATTGGACATTTTTGAGCTGAAAACATAGTTCATATGACCATCAACATGTTGCAACAGAACTGAAATCCTGTAAATTTGCATAACTTGCATTTACCAACACAAAGTTCCTTTGGGGATTCACTTATATTGATTTCTAATGCACAAAGACAGAAATAAGACCTCTGAGAAAATTTTAGCTGAACAAGGAAGAGGAGGGGGATACGGAATATAGCTTGATCTTTCTGACAGTGTAGCCATTTTGTGATGCACACAGCAGGAGGTGACAGAGGGCATGACATACTGTTACGTAATCTATAGTTTAACAACCAGTTGCCTCTGCATTGCACACAGTTCCAGATCTGCAGCCTGGATGCCTCTGATATCCTGCAGCTTTACTCATCTGAGCTGCTGCGTCCTCCATGGCGGACACTACACCAGATCACACCAAGGTTACACATGCAGATGCAAAAAAAAAAAACAAAACCCAGCTGCAAGTTATGTAACAGACGAGGAAATGCCAGTGTGGTGTGGACGGGACTCCGAGCAGACCAGAACAGACCAGAACAGACCAGACCAGGGTCCACTGTCACTGTGGTTCTGTGCAGACTGTGCAGCCTGAACATGACTATAAATGGATGGAGAGTCGAAACACTCACGGACACAAACACGCGTGTGTGATCCACCATCAGCTGTGATACTGCAGTGTGGAGCCTTGTGCATCCCCTCCCACTCCCCCCTGCCCCTCCTCCCCCCTGATCAGCTGTGGACGTGCAGGACTGCGGCATCCCGGCACGCGCTGCTTACTTTGGGGTCCTTCTCGTAGTAGTGCTGCTGGGTCCGGATCCAGCGGCCCACCAGGTGGTCCCGGACGGTGTTAGCCAAGGCGAAGTAGTAGTCCCTTTTGGTGGCCACATTCCGGTCCTTCACCAGGGTGAAGTGGAGGTGCCGGTTGAAATTAGTTTTCAGGTCCGAGACGTTTTCCACGCCGGCCAACCCACGGACGGAAATCTGTTTCCGTTTTTCCTGGTCTGTCAACGGCTTGGACATGATGGACGACTGAGTATTTCACCTGGCAGCCTCTCCGAAACCTCTTCCGACTCTCCTCTGAGTGCACACGGCCACTGGGAAGAGTCTGTCCAGCCTTTTTTATATGTCACGTACTCACCGACAAGCCACGGAAAACAGGAACACTCACTTCCGGGTTGTACGTCACAATAAAAGTCCGGCTTACGTCTCTGGCTGGATTTAAAAGTGCGTCATACTTCATTTAATGAACACATCACAAATTAAATCAACTCTTTCATGTCAAAATTCAAGGATGTGGATAACTCCTGTCTTTTTTGTGGACACGCTGATGAAACTTTAAAACACGGGTGTTAAACATGCGGCCCGGGGGCCAAATGCGGCCGCCAAAGGGTCCAGTTCGCCCCAGGGATGTTTTTGACAAGTGTAAAAATTCCACAGTCTTGAATTGAATTAAGCAAAAATAAATTTAGCTTGAATAAAGGAAAAAATCTTGAATTAATCCAAAAAAATAAATAAATAAATCTTCAATTAAGCCAAAAAACATCTTCAATTAAGTAAAAAAAAAAAAAAAAAAAATCTTCAATTAAGCAAAAAAAAAAAAAAAAAAAAAATCGCAAATTTAGCAAAAAATCTTGAAATAAGCCAAAAAAAAAAAAAATCTTCAGTTAAGTAAAAAATAAATAAATAAATAAATAAATAAAACTTGAATTAAGCCAAAAAAAAAAAATCTTCAATTAAGCCAAAAAACATCTTCAATTAAGAAAAAAGAAAAAAAAGTCTTCAATTAAGACAAAAAAAAGTCCCAAATTTAGCAAAAAATCTTGAAATAAGCCCAAAAAAATCTTCAGTTAAGTAAAAAAAAAAAAAAACAAAAAAAAAACTTGAATTAAGACAAAAAAAATTATCTTCAATTAAGTAAAAAAAAACTTGAATTAAGAAAAAAAAAAAAAAAGCGTCAATTAAGTAAAAAATTATTGAATTAAGAAAAAAAAAAAAAAAAACTTGAATTAACAACTTAAATTTTTTTCTTTGTTTTAGTGCAAAAAATAACATTAAATGATAAAATATTTACATTTATAAACTATCCTGTAACAATAAATGTGAATAACCTGAACAAATATGAACAACCTGAAATGTCTAAAGAAAATTCAGCACAATTTTAATAATTTTTCTGCCTGTTCCTCAGTGTTGAGCGTCTTTGTAGATCTGATCCATAATGCACATGTAGAAATGATAAGTTGAGGAATAATATTCTTAAAATTGCACTAAATTTTCTCACGTTTTTTTAATGTAAATTTCAGTTTTTTCAGGGTTTTTTTTTTTTGGATAGTTTATAAAAGTAAGTATTTTCATAATTCAATGGGTTTTTTTTGCACTAAAACAAAGACAAAAATTTGGAGTTGCCATTATTTATAGGTTATTATGTTATTATTTTTCTGGTCCAGCCCACTTCAGATCAAATTTAGCTGAATATGGCCCCTGAACTAAAATGAGTTTGACACCCCTGCTTTAAACCATTTATTTTTTTTCATGTAATGTCACAAAGCAATTTTGGTCGGACTTGTGTTCTTATATCTTCACCCAAGTTAACATATCATACTGTTTTTCCCTAAAAGATGTTATATGTTATTATGAAAATAAGAACAAATATCTGCCATATTTAGATAATTTTTTTATTTTAAACAAAAATTTTCAGCCTCTAAACCAACCTTTCTTCATTTTTTAATTGAATTCAAACTCACTTTATAACTCATTACCCCTAGCTATGACAAGTTATTTAATAAATCTTCTGACATTTTGATAAAATTTTAGTTAAGAGATTATTTATGTGTCTATTTATTTATTTTTTGTTTGTTTATGCATATATATTGTTGAAAATGTATTCTGTGCATGTACTAATTTTATGATTTTATTTTATTTTTATATCTGTATTCTTGTGTGTTGTGTGTATTGTGTTAAACGTTTGACAGTATTGTAAATTGATATTTAAATAATGTTTATTTTAAAGAAAATCACAAGTTAAAAAAAAAAAAACTTTATAACTTATATACTTAGTTATGTGGGTATTTTACACTGGTGGAAAATATTTAAATAAAAAAAATTACTTCCTGCTTTTTAAAACTTCTACTAAAATACATCTCAGAGGCAATTATTGCACTTTTTACCCCAATATGTTTTAATAAAGTTACTTTTAAGATAAAGACTTACACAATAATAATTTAAAAAAAAAAAACAAAACAAAACAAAACAAACATGCATTGTAAAAGTTATATCAAGTTGAAATATTTGGAGCAGATTTACTGCAGCCTAGAAATAAAGTCCAAGTATTTTTTTATTGAAGCTACATTTCTTTCCACATCTCTTACATGTATTTAAATATTTTCATCAAATAGTCTACAGTACTCATCACATTACTATAAATAATAAGAAAATTATTATTCTGTTTTTAAAATTAATTTATTTTTTAATGACACACTGGCCCAATATGCCCAATATTATGCCATAAAAACAAACACTGACAGAATATTTCCACATATATTTACATATATTCAAGAAAATTTCATGTCATTGTATTTGTAAAATCATAGATTAGAGAAAAAGCTTAAAATTGCATCTTTGTTTTTATTTCTTTTCTCTCCATCAGTAACATGCTGCAATAACTACAGACATTCTCTATTACTGATCTGATTATATCAAATATGATGATAATATCCAATACATTATCATCATATTTGATAAAGTACTTTAAGATAAGATGAGGCTTTATTGATCCCACCATGGGGAAATTTCACAGCTGACAGCAGCAACATAGAACACACCAGTGCAAAAAACAGGCAGAAAAAAAAAACACAAGAGTGAAATATGAAAGGAAAATAAGAAATTTGGTATTTATATAAATTATTATTTATATAAATAGAGAATTTAGAATTAAACATTCCTAAAATTTCAACTGCAGATCAACCTACTTTATCTCTTTATAAATAGTTTTTTTTTCCACCTTTTTTATGCTTAAATCCAAAAATAATCAATTTTTGTTTTTTCTATAGTGGTATTTTTACCCATGAATCTTCATACTTCTCCAATCTGTTTTTGTAAAATACGGCAAATGGTCCTTTATTTTACATTATTACAGCCTTACTTCCGGTGTACAGATGGTAAACTTGACAGAATCTGTGAGTTTCCTGCTCACACATAAACTACATAAAGATGATGCTGTATTGTACTGTACCGTTACTGCCAGTAGCCCGGAAGTAGTTCAGAATGGGAGTTATCTTTTTAAAAAATTTTTTTTTTACAGAAGTTTTGGTGTGACAACATCATAAAATGTTTGTTTTGTTTTTTGTTTTTGTTCTTTTTAGTTTTTATTAATATCTGGTAGGAAAAGTTGTAAATGGGTATTATCATATTAGTGTACATAGGTAAAAGGATATGTGATATTGTTATACTATTATTATTGTTGTTGTTGTTGTTGTTGTTGTTGTTATTATTATTATTATTATTATTATTATTATTATTATTATTATTATTATTATTATTATTATTATTATTATTATTATTATTTTGTTGTTTGTTTGCTTATCAATCATTTATGTACCAGTACTTATATTTTGTTGATTGATTTTTTCTAAATTTTACTGTCTACATGTTTGAAATAAAGATTTCATTCATTCATTCATTCATTCAAAATATACTTTTGCTTGTTTATAATCAGCAACTTTGTGTCATCGATGTAAAATGAGGAAATAAAAGCACAAAGAGTTTAATAATCGTTCTAAAACTTTTAAAACACTAATGTAAATCGGCTCACATAGTGTTAAATGCAGATGTTAATAAGTGTGGATGTGGTAAAACACTAGAGACCTGACCCATTCTTTTTCCACCACCTTTTAAAAGACCCAGTAGTACTTTTACGGAGGTTCCCAAATGATTTTCTCTCTATATTTAACCTTTCTTCAGTGATTTATCATCATTTATTGTAATATTATCCTCTTTATTTTTAGTCTTTTTTTTTTTTTAATATATATAATAAATCAAGTATTTTCCTATATTTCATTCATTGATCACGTGGATATTGATAAAAGCTCATATTTAATTTGAAGGTAATTATATCTGAAACAGAGACAACTGAAGAAAAAGTTGATTTTTTTCAGCAAATATATAATTAACCAAACATAAACAAGGTGTTTCCATCCACTATCATTGATCCAACTCCATGGGTTTTACTGGTGAATCAATGTTGTAGAAGATGACGGTGTTTCCGTGGTAACTACGGAGTCTCTGAAAATCCTTATGGGTCATATCTGATGACCATGAAAAGATGACAAACTATAATTTACACCAATTACTTACATGTATTGATCGGATTAGTGGATGAACAGGTATTAAACATTTTAGATCAGTAGATGGTTTTGGTTGACGGTGGATGTTTGGGTCTTTAGAAGTTAAGAAACTGAATCTATGTGTGCAAAGGTGAACGTTTCCATCTTTTCCAAAACATCTTTACCGCATTGGACCAGGATTCAACACTGCAATATCTAACTATACTTCTAGGTAAAATCTGGATTATCCCAAAAGGGTTGAAGACCCTGTTTTATATTGTATTGAGCTTGAAAAAAAAACCCACACATATATATTCTTGTTTTGGATGCAAGTTTAAAACATCTTTTTTCCTCTGACCCAGACTAGTTTAAGTATGTGCATTTACATTTTATGAAGTCACACCAAATAATGTTTCAGACAGAACTGAGACCATCTAAAATGTGTAACGTGATCAGTTTGTCAGGGCTGTGAATATGGGTTATGGCTTAAAAGTTGACCAAATGAAAGCATGTTGAAGACCATTAGAGGAGCCTGAAGATGCAAGAACTCCAGCTCTCAGACATCTGTCACAAAAGATAAAATCTGTATTTAAGTTTGTTTACACTAAATATACACACACACATATTAATACTAGAGTACTCTCACCAATACTGCAGACTGTTTATATCCCATAAAACCCATAGCTGTGAAAAATAAAGACAAAAAATAAGTGTGGATAACCCTTTAAATGAAGCCTTTAAAATAGCTTCTCCACAGACCTTGGTGAGTCAATTGACCCTCCCTTCCCTTCATTCATTTAATGTTATGTAATACTTAGAACGCTGCCAGTAGTGGCTGGGAAGAAAAGAGATTTCTTGGCAGGAATGGTAACTTACCACAAGGCCACACATCCACGAGCAGAAACCAATCTCCATTCAACAACAAAAAGGTGAAATGGATCAGTTTAATTGCTAACCAAGCAAGAATTCAACAGCAACTCATTCAGGCAAGCTCCATATTACAACAGACCGATTCCAGAAACAGAGTAAAACTAACAAATCTCTTCTCTAGTAACGTGAGGGACAAATGTGGTGTGTCTTATCCTCGTAGAAGCAACACAAACACTGCACGCAGCTTCTTGTAAGAGTCGAGGGAGATGCAGAAAAACAAGGATATATAAGATTCAACATTCAAGTAGTCCAGGAGGTCTGGAGCGAGCACCAAATCCCCTTTTCAAACTCAATGTCACAGCTGAGACGCAGGCAAATAAAATAGAGAAGGGAAAAAAAAAAAAAAAACATTGAAAACCCTGGGAGCTTTTGGAAAACAACTTCAAGACAGTACTACAAAAAGATTTTCTGACAAAACTAAAATACACTTCACTGCTCATTATACAAAAATATTAATCTTATTCAACTTATAAGCCAACAAAGGGAACATGACCAAGAGTAGAAATTTGTCACTTCAGTTTGATGTGTTCAAAATAAACCATGCATCTTCATATAGTGAATCCAATGAAAGTTTAGAACTTTTTTTTAACCAAAATTATACCATTTAGCAAAACAATGTTATTTGCGGCTGTTCATTTGAGCGGTTTATTTGGTTTACAATTGACATGACAAACTACGGTAGCACTGCAGAAGATCTGCCTGAGCAACAGTGTTCGTATGCACACAAAGAGCTTTGTGTTAATACAAACTTTTAAAACAGGAAATTAGGTTATGCAACTTAACTTATTGATCTAACACAGCCTGTTGTTGTATCAGAGATGTTTTCACAATATCAAGGATCAATAAAAAATAAAGCACTGGTTATATTTTCTGTGAGCAGACATAGATGCTCAGTATATAACGTCAGTCTATTGGATATCTGCTGAATGTGCTGCAGGACGACTCATCTGTGGCCGGGTTAATTCTGGGGAGGGGGAGGTGGTGGGGCGGGAGGCATGCCAAACGGCGGCATGCCCGGTACCCCCATCCCCATCATGGTGACAAAGTTAGAAGGGTCCATAGGTGGAGGAGGCGGCGGTGGGGCATACATCATGCCTGTTGATCCTGGAGGTGGGGGAGGGGGTGGAGGAGGGGCACCAGGGGGCAACGGGGGCTGGACTCCAGGGGGAGGTGGTACCATGGATGGGCTGCCCATGGGCGGTGGAGGCTGGGCCCCAGAGGCTGCAGGCTGTTGGGGCTGCTGCCATGGAGGGAGGGTGGCGGTGCCAGGGCTGGACGTGGTGGTGGTGTCTGTGGGACAGACAGAGGATCACGGTTACTCTCAGTCTACTCAAACTCCTAGTCAGTGTTTACCTCAAACTACACAGAAACCAGTTGACTATTTTAATGTGACAGATCATCCACCACAGGTTTCAACAAGTTCAATGTTAGACCTGCTCTAGACATGGACTTATCGTGTGAATAAAGTGATATTGAGCAATGGAAGGTGTTTACTGTTCTTTTTTTTTTGTGACTACTGTGCCTTTACATTTAACATTTCTAATCTAAGAAATTTCTTCTAGGTTTAGTGAGCTTCAATTTTATTAATGACCAGGCACTGAGGATATCCAATTTTTTTTTAAACACCTGTCAAAATATTTAGAGCAATTAAAGCAAGTCATGTTTCACACTGTTAAACACACTTTTTGACTTTGTTGGGTAACCAGTTATTTCATACTTAATTCATAGACATAAAAATCAATGTCAAGCCCCATATTAACAGATGGAAGACTGAACTGATGTAATTTGAGAAAAGCTTCTGATGCGTACCAGAGAAATGTCACATTTTTTTCTCTATTTACTCATCTCTGCTGCTTGAATAAGACCCTCAGTCATTCTTTAACACTTTCAGTGCCATGGGCCGATTAAATCGGCTTTACTAAAACAACCTGTAAAGTGCCACGGGCCGATCAGATCGGCTTTGGAGAACACGCCACATTTGTGTACAAACAAACCATCCACCCCCATTTCTTTCTCACATTTCGATGACGTTCTTTCTGTGTCCCCCTTTTGAGACCAATCAGACGGGAATTTGAGGTCACGCGACCGAATAATATTTTTATATCTTTTTAATGTTTCTTATTCTCCGGTGTTTCATCAGAGGGAGCCCTCCATGCCGGGGGGCAGCTGTGGACTCCGGGGGCTGTGGCGGCGCCTTCTCTCACTGGGGTCCGCTCCTTTCTGGTGGGTGGGGGTCCCAGTTGGCCCTCTCCCACGAGTTGGGATGCGGGGCTGTGTTGCTGGTGCCTGGTCGCCGGGGTCGGCGGCTGCCTCCTGGTGCGGATGGCTCCCTGAGACAGCACCTCCTAAATTGATGTTTTACTTTTACTTGTACATTTTGTTCTGGTCTACCCGTGCTCAGTCAGTCTTCTTAAGTATGTGTGAGCTTGTGGGTTTGCATGTATATGTGGGTTTGCATGTGTATATGTGTGTGTGTGTGTGTGTGTGTGTGTGTGTGCGGGTGAGTGGGTGGGTGTGGGTGGGGGGCGGTACTGATTTTTAAACTGATATATAAAGCACTTTGTGCTACAGTTTTTAATGTATGAAAAGTGCTATATAAATAAAGATTATTATTATTATTATTATTATTATTATAAATTATGCAAATTACGATCAATAATGAATCGGCTGCGTCCGGTGCGTTTTGGATCTAATCAGCAATCGGTCGGATGTTACCGAGCGGTTTCCTGCAGGATTCTTCAAATATTATAAAAACGACGCGAAATACTGAAAAATGGCCAAATTCTGTGGCACTTTTAAGGCTTATTAGCCCCTTAACTGTCTGGCACTTAAGAGTTAATTAATGGTTTTACTGTTTTCTGTTCTTTGATTACTGCAGTGTGTCAGACAGGTCTATACTTACATTTCAAATTAGAAAAGAAAATAGCAAAGCCAAGAGATTTGCCATAAATGGAGATAAACTTGTAGTCAACCAGCTCCAGTTCATTACATCTATCGGTAACACATCATCAGTCTTGAACAAACACCTCTTGGTATTTGGGTCACTCCAATTCTCAACATGTACAGTCTATGCAACACCTACAGTACCTTAAGATGTTACTTCTCTTAATATATAGTATCTGTTTTGGGATGCCAGAATGTTTAGTAGAAAGTGCTGTACCCACTGTAGTAGACTTAAAGTACCCCACGACACACACAACAGCTGTGTATCTAAAACTCTTATGTGTAGTGGGTAGTGGATGAATGGTTTCAGACAGTCTTTGTGTGTTCTTACTCTGTTGCCAGGGTAGAGGCGTACTGGTAGCCATGCTGCTGGTTGGAGGGGGAGGTGGAGCCTGCTGTTGCCATGGTGGCAGGGGTCCAGAAGGGGGAGGAGGTGGCTGGTTACTGGGAGGTGGAGGTGGAGGTGGCATCATGCCCATTGGTGGAGGCAGCAGACCTACAAAGAAACAAAGAACAGACCCCATTTCAGTCAGAATTTATTAATATATATGTATATATGTTATAAGTTCTGCTCATTTTCGGCCCTCACCCATCGGGTGTCCATGAGGTCCTGGACCCTGGCCCATGGGGGGAGGAGGGGGCTGCATCCAGGGGGGAGGCATGCCATTGGGGTTAGGGGGCATAGGTGGTCCTCCCATGTTGGGCATGGGTGGAGGGAAGTTGTGGGGTCCTCCAGGTCCACCAGGCCCTCCATGCATCCCATGGAAGTTTCTGTTCTCCGACGGGCCAGAACTCATCCACGGAGGCCGGTTCTGCTACAAAACACACATCCAAGTTCAGAATTCAACACTAAAACTGGGTTGAAAAAACAACTACTCATCTTAAACCTGTAAGTCTGTAGTAACAAACTTCGTTAGCTTTAAGTTAAGATTAAATTTAAACTTTAGTTCAGTTAAGGCTTTAAACCCATATTCACCCCAATTCTGTTACACCAAATGTTAAAACTCCATTTAAAAAAATTATCAAGTGTGACAACATACTACACGTATACTCTACTGATAAAACAAAATCAAGTTCCTTGTGGAAAGTTTAAGGACAGACTTGACACTTTTGAGTTTTATGATACTGCTTTGTGAAGATGACTTCACCATAAATCTGGAGTCACTCTTCTACAAATGTTGCCTTTTCTGATTTGATCTGAAATAACATCAAGTTTGTCTTTGTGTAAAAGAGATCTTCAAATCCTCAGACTGCCTGTTGACTGACTGGTGGTGGCTGGTTGTTGTTGTTGTTGGGTCCTGAGGCTCGAGGAGCTCCTGCCGGGGTGCTGGAATGTCCTCCTCCAGACGTGGGGACGGGTGCCTCCCCCAGCTCGGCCATGAGGGACAGGTACTCCTTGTCCATACGAGCTTTGTCTTGGGCTGACTGTGGGGGTTCACCACCAGTTGCTCTATGGGCAGCGAAAGAGCTGCAGAGAGTAACAGCAAACATTAAATATACATGACATAACCACATTAACCCTGTCCCCCTGAAACCTAGTCATGTGTTAAGTGTTCATTACCTGGTGTACTTGCAGTCAGAGGAGATGTGGCCTGCTCCACCACATTTGGTACACAGGGTGGTGTTTGTGATGCTGCGTGGCTCAGAGTTTTGCCAGGGACGAAGAATCCTATGACGACAAAAGTCCACATCTTAAGTATCATTTATCATGACTTAACATTTTAAGTCTCTCATCTCCAGAAAAACATTTGCTTTGAATTAACTGCATAAACCTGCTGGACTGACCTGTTGTCATCTTCCCTCAGAGTGCCGTTGAGCCTGGCCAGCTCCCTCAGCTGCATCTTGCGTAGGTCATTCTGGTCCTCAGGTGTCTCTATACCTTGTTTTAGGATGTTCCGAATCTGTCAATTCATATTTTTCCTTATTAATTCACTGTGTGTTCATGGGGCCTTTCCACATTTCCTGACAATTCAGTCTGGATGTTATTGCACAGAAAAACGCCCTCATCTCTATGGTATCATATCATGTTACCATAGAGCATAAGCACAAAAGCATTGAACACAGGTGGTGGGCTGACCTGCTCCACAGCTTTCTTGACGTTCTCCATTGTGTTGGCAGTGACAAGGGCATGTAGAGGCTCGTCTTCCCCTGGCAGCATCTGTCCATCCTTTCTGCCCACCTTCCCCTCTTTCACAGAACCTTTACCACGGATCATGATCTTGGCGCAGCACTCCTTTTCAATATTCTTCAGGGTATTGCCACTGTTCAAAAACAGAGTAAAGTCAGAACTGAACCATTTCTTTTTTTTAATGTACAATCTGCAACATGAAATTGATACGTTCAACTTACCGAGGCCCAATAAGCAGGCCAACAAAGTTAATCTCAGGATATTCATCTTGTGGAATCATAACTTTGTCATTGACTCTGGTGGCTGGAGGTCTGCAGGACACAGACAAAATAATTAGTTTTACTAGTAACACTTAACTACCTCCTAATTTTACTAGAATATTTCATATCTACACACACAGACACAGCCAAAAATTGACAAGTTAAAACATCTCTAAAGGACATCAATTCAATTTTATGGGTTCTACTGGTCTTTCTTTTAATGTGGTTTGTTGCATCTTTCTCACCATTATGACAGCAATACACTACCCCTACAGTGAATATATTGTCCAAATGCGTCAGACAAAGTGACACAGTTAGTCTAACATGTAGGAAATGTAATACTTAATTGATCACTTGTTGCCTGAAAACTGATTTTTTTTAAGCTTTGGCAGTTTTGGTAAAATTCAAAAAAGCAGAAATGTTTTAGACATACAAATGTTCTTGTGCATATTCTTAACCGTCTGTCAATAAACGCAATGTTAAGGTTAAACTGTTTTCCTAAACCTTCTGAAGATCTGGATTATAGCACTGCAGTGTGCAATATACTAAAACAATTATCGTGAGTAATAGGCAAAATTGTTTCAGACATACTGTTACAACTCTTGCAAATGTAGGTCATTCTTTAGGTAAAACGGACAATTCGGTACGGTTAAAATATACATGTCTTCAGCCACCTACATAGAATTAAAAGCTATCCACAGATGAAATAATTCATACTTATAATCTGCAGGTGGTTTAAAGTCGGGGTTGAGTCCAACCATCTCAGTGATGAGGGAATGGCGCTCCTCCTCAATCTTCTTTCGCGTACGATACTCACGGGTGTTCAACCTCTTGCCCTCACTGTTGTAGATGGGCTCAGGAGAAGGAGACCTGTGGGTGGTGGCAGACAAAAGACAGCACAGACATCATCAACACCTTTGAGGAGTGGAACTGTCCTGAACAGCAATCACACAGACTCCTACAGCAACTAATCTTGTAATAATTATAAATCTTAGTCTTAAATTTATAAGCACTGACATGTCTTAGATAATATTTAATGATGAAAGTACTTCTTTCAAAAGTGGATCGACTGATAGACATGTCCATCCTCAGACAGACTATGTGACTTACGGCCAGTGCAAGAGCAAACGCAATCAAAAATAAGTTACTCAAACTCTGCACTGATATTTCAGCAGCTAAAGTTCATTATTCCCTCGTAGTTAAGGGTAAAAAGGGCAACCAAAGTAGTATAAGTGGTAATAAACCCAATAAACTGAGGGGGCCTCAACCACAAAAGAAAAAAAAAAAGTATATATATATATATACATGGCCATGGCTAAACCTGCATACAGGATTGTTGGCCTGCAGGAAAGGAAAGTTGGAGGTAAGAAAAAGAAATCAAAGCAAAATTTGCACTTCTAAGCAGAAACGCTGGCTTTGAGAGTTGCTTGGTGTTGACGTGGCGGTAGAGGTCCGTACCTCCCCTTGGATGCTGAAAACCTGTGTTGCTGCGTTACGGAGGCTCTGTGCTTGAAAAAGGGTTAGGTTGACGTGGGGTAATTTGGGTTAGAGAAAAGGAATTATGATTAGATATCCACCTTTTCCTAAGCTCCCCCATCAGAGAGCCACAATTGTGTCCACATGATGTGAAGAGTAAGAAAAAAAATTGGTCTTTCTTGTTATGCTTCCAACGGTGACAACCTGAAACACCCCCAGTTGGTTTGGTCACATTAGATCGGGGAGTGACTTATATGAAAGATGCAGCGGCAATCAACTTTTTGGTTGCTGTGGAAATGTCTGATTATGATGAGAAACTCTATACAGTGTACAGACGACAGGGACTCTAGCTAGCAAAGGTCAACTTCACACACTCTTCAGAGCAAGCCACTTCCTGCGGGAACAGATCCTTATAGAAGCTAGGTTATAAGCTGGCCATTGCTTTTTCTGGCAGTCCAGAGGGGAGACTGGAACAGCCCCCCTTCCCCCTGGGTGGAAACGTTTGAAGCCACATTACGGGAAAACGAGAGATGACCAGCAAAAAAAAATATAAGTCTGAGACAAAACCTATTAGTCACTGGCATGATTTGTCAATCAGTAGCAAAAATAATATCCATAAAATAAAATAATCAGGCAAGGTATGATCCACTGAGGGAACTTGTAATTTTAATCACAACTATATTAACTTTAAATCTAGCAAGTTAAATATTACCGATTAAGAAATAAACCAACATGTTTCAGAAGAGAAGTCTTAATACATTATGCATCATTTGTATATGAATTCATATATTCACATCAGACACATACAAACAAGCAGTGAAGTGAAACCATGATGCATAAATAATAGGAAGCTAAATCTGAATCAGAGAAATCCAGTAAACAGGTGAAGACAGTTTGGATACTTCTGATAGAATTTCAAATGGCTTGAAGTGTTTAAGTGATTTAATAAACATTCTGTGTGACTAAATTGATCTGGATTTAAAGTCAACTAGCTTTTTCTACAGCTTTCAACAACATCTGATGGTCTTCCATAGCAGATTTCCTCATGGTATTTGCTGAGGAAAAACATATGATGCAGCCAAAAGCTTTACGAAAAAGCCTGAACACCATTTAAAATATAGATTCATATTTTCAGGTGTCTATATGAACATTCAAACAGGCTTTGCCTACTGTAATCATCCCTCCTGCTTAGAGCTGTCATTAAAAGATACCTCACCCTCACATTTTAAATAGACATGTTTACATCATGTTTTGATAGGTGTCCCCATATTGGTTAACAGGATACAATATGCAAGGTTTCTTCATTATCCAAAACTGAGCAGGTGTGTACTGTATATTTTGACAAGTTGTGTATTTGCATTATTGCACATCAGTGGTTTGCTAGAATGTTCAAATTGGGAGCAATCTTTCATTTGAATCAAAATAATTTCATTTGGTCACCTGTCAATAGTACAATATTTTATTTAATTACATTAACTGGTTAACTTGGAGTTTGCACTTGGATGGAGTGACATAAGGTTATACATTACTAAACATAATGTAAATAAAACTAATATCACATCTGTAAATATGATTTCAAGATCATTAAGTCATCAATGGTAGTGAAAAATATCTCCATTTATCAACATCGCCTTTTCACCACCTTTCTATTTGGGAAACACCTAGCACAGAGATTACACACTGTGTTTGACAGCCTCTATGGACAGGAGGAATCACTGCGGCAAGCAATGGGTTCATATGACCATCACCTTTATGCAAAGTTTGCTCAATATTTTTGTGTAACAGTCCAATTAAAACACTTTATGTGATTGTTTTGGATGAAAAAAATATACACAAGTCAAGATTATTTTAACAGCAAAATGTTCTAAAAATACATCACTGTTATGTCAAAAGTTTAGACTTGTCACTCATACCTATCTTAGCTTGATTTTCTGTTGTCTTACTTGTACTGCCTTTAAGTATTCAACTGTTGAATCTGTCAGCACTAGTAAATGTACAATCTTGTACACTTACTAGCTCAGGAAACTGAGCCCTTAGAGCATCATTAACTATGAAAAAATATGCTAATTTATCATAAAACAATTAAACTGTCCCTCAATACAAAGAGAACTAACTACATTCTACATCTGGCAACTAATACTACAATGCAATCTGAGATTAAACTAATAATCACATATATACTGACAACAGTTGTCTTCCAAAAAGTCAAGAAGGTAGAGAAAATGTTACTGTTCATGGGATTTAATCTTTTTCCGACCTGTCCTCAGGGTTAACAGGGATTCCCAGGTCTCCTGTACGCAGTTTACGAGTCAGGTCTTCAATCTGCAGTTGGACTGGAAGAATTCAGGTTAGGAAAGAAAAACAAGGATGGAGAGAAATGTGGTTACCACAACAACATCAGAGAGACAACGCTCTGCACATTAGAGCACAGTCTCACTCATTACTGAGGTAAAGACAAATGGTGAGTCTGTTAAGTAAAACAAAAGGAGATCACATGAGCATCTGATAGGACTCTAAAGCATGAAACCACTTACAGTAAAACATCATGTAATATAAATATGTTCTACAGTAATTTACATTAGCATACACAGGACTAACCGTCTGTCAGGCAATGATAAAATGTAGGAACATGTCAGTCAGTGATTAGACTATGAATCCTAAAATTGCCTGCCAAATATATTATCATTTAGAAGGTATCCCAAGGTTTACTGCCACAAAAGGTTTCAAAAACTACAACACATTTGTCTTAAAGACTTTGGCATTTTAAGGACACAGGAGGTCTAGAAAAATCACTGACTGCTCTTATTTCTCTCATTTTGAAAACAAAGCAGGTGATCACAGTCACTCTTTGCACTCCACAGATCTAACACTGAGGGGCTGCAGTGACACTGAAACCATTCTTTCATTTAGAAAGCAATGAAAAAAAATAAAATAAATAAATAAATAAAAAAATAAATCAGTCATCCCATGCACATTATGAAAACTGCAATGAAACACCCCCCAAAAACACAGATTAAGTGGTCACTGAAATTAATATCGATTATAGAGATGAATACAGTGAACCATGTGATTTGTGGTTCACAAAGATTTCATCTTAAAACGCTTCCCTTGGATTGTTTTAGGGGATCTACAAAATGAGCAAAGGAAACGAGTGACAACGGAAGGTAGGCACAGATGAATGTTTACATACCAAGGAAGAACAACCATTACCAATGAGTGAACAACATCAATAACAATGTCAGTTATTGACAAAAAAAGACTTCTATATTTTATTCTCGCTGAGGGCCTGTGAAGGCAGTATGTTGGTGCTACACTGCTGCTGGAAGGCATTTAAGGTTAAGAGCAACTTGTTTCATGTTCAATTTCTTGTTAAAGTGCCATGGCTGGGAGCAAAAATAACACGTGATAAAGTGTTTTCCCAATCTGCAACACTCATAACACTACAAGGATGACAAATGTAAATATGTTGGAGTGATATGCCATTAAAGCAGCATTGCTCACACTTAGCCCCATAAAAACAGAAACATACTTTAGCATGTTAGGACATAATGAGTAAGCCCTCCATGCAAGGGACAATACTGATGACGTGTGGGGGGGGACCAAGCAAGACAGTGAGCAGTGACCTGCAGCTCAGGACAGTTAACAGCAAGCACCTATCCATCTGAAACTCTTCTTGCTAATGGGTGCCCAATGGTATGCAAACCATAAGACCACAGTAACACATTACCTCCAATAAAAACAAATTACCTTAATTAAGACACTTTACATCAGAAAGTTATAGTCATTGCTCATTAGATGCGATTGCTTTGACTCAACAGTTGGAGCAAATCAAGATATTTTTTCATACAGTACAATACTGTAATACTATTAATGTTCAGTAAATCACACAGGATTGACACTTTTTAGTTAGTAAGACAATTTTGGGTGTTTTGATAGAGCTCTAACTGTTGGTCTCCAGCAAACATGACATAAACGTATCATTAATACTCATATGCAACATATAGAAAAACTAGAACTTCAAACAGATGTTAACCTGATGAAAACGTATAGAACAAAACTGCATTTGTAATTTATATGGCTGCGTTCATTACCAGGTAATAACAAAATATTTACCTATATAGGCTCGCTCTTGATCCCGGGTCAGTCCGGGGGGAATGACAGTGGGCATGCCAGGTATAACTGTCTTCTGGTCCGGCGTCTCACTGCTCCAACGACTCTTCTTCCGTGATTTCTTCTGACCAAAATCTGCCATTAGAGAAAAGGAATATTACCCATATCTAAAGCGCAACTGATGATTGATCTGATCATTTCAGGATGAATTCTTTACTCTAAAAATATAAAAAGAAACTAGTCACTTTATCAAGATACTCATTTTGTTGCAGCCACATAATGATGCAGATAATCCTGGCAATTTGATACCAAGGTGCAACTGTGGCACTGTAACTTCTTGTTTAAAGTTCATGTCATGACCTGCAGCAAAGCTTAATGTCACTTACATACATAGTTGCAATGTTACGCGAGTGCTGACTCTGTGCAACTTTAAAAAAAAGTCAGTACGGTGACTATACTATTAGCCATGTATTACAGTGTTATATTCCTACCATTTATCTAATTACTTTCCTCCTCTCCCCTTCCAGTGAAAACCACTCATCTCTAAATGTATAATGAATTGAAGAATGAACAGTTCCTTTAAATGTTGAGAATTTCTACGCCTTTTACTTCAGCATGGATTATTTTTAACACGGCATTTTGTTCTAAATTGGACGGGTGTGGGAACTTCTTCCACCACTATTCCTCTAAGAACACGACTTACTCCGTTCTAAATGTCTCTTCAGCTTAACACGCGCCTGAACGTTTATTTCATCATCAGTGCGGCATTTGATGCTAGGTCATTTAAGTTACGGTTAACAATAGTTCAATAAACTTCACTTTGTCCGTAAACACTTAAAGTTTATTTGGGTTAATACAATTGCTTCTTTGCTAAACAACATAAGCCCTGTAGTCTCCATTTCGTGATAGGCCGAGGCTGAATGTGCGGCCTTTAGCTAATTCTTGTTGTCTAGCCACGTTAGCATGCTAGCGCTTACCGTCACTCACACTCACTTAGGTGCTTGCAAACGTTAGCAGCCATTTGTTTAACTTACCTGGTTTGGCCAGTCCGCCCCCCGCTGATTGTGGCTGAGGCTGGCTCGGAAAACCAGCCCCTGCGTTATACTGATGTGGCTGTGGAAAAGACGCATTTGGCATTGGTGGCTGGAAACCCTGTAGCGAGGGAAAGGATGCGGGCGGCCCCGGTGTTGGCATCAACCCGTTTCCCGCACCAGGCCCGGCGTCAAACCCTCGTTTAGCCCCAATACTAGGGTGCAACTTCCCTAATGGAGTTGCATTTGCTCCAGTAGCCATTTTGGTGCGTTTAAATTGTTTACTCCCTCAAATTATGCGTCGATAATTGTACACCCTTGGTTAAACTGAGAAAAAAAAAGTATCGCCTTCCACCTCCTTGTTCGCTGCTGTAATCAAAATGGCGCCTTGTGGAAAGTCACAAAGGTTGAGTCGTTGTAGGGAAGGCCCCGCCCCCTATGTCACGTCCTATTGGCTGAAGTTCCCCCACCGTCCTCTGTTGAAAACGGATTAGTCCATACGGCTGTCCATCATGTTATTCACTGGTCGTCCTTCTCATGTCATGACGTTTCTGCCCTACAAATGTAACAGCAGTGCTATATGGCACTGAATTATAAACAATGTATGCCCTGTGCTTTATAAACAAATACAGCATTTAGCTCTGTCAATGAATCATAATATCTTCAGCAAACTCAGCATAGTCTATTAGTTATCAGTGCTAGTCCTATTTCAATATCAATGGAATTGTCCTTGTGCTTTGTCAGTATGCTGACCCACTTTGAAGAAATACCATTTTTATAATTAATTCAGGCCTAACCTGAGTGCCTCTTTAAAATTATATTCATGGACACTGGTCAGCTAAATTTTTACCATTTTGACACTAATAATCAAAATAAGACAGAAACTGCAGCCCCCTGCTCAAATCACGCACTGATGCATGTCCCAGTAGTGTGAGACCCAAACACATGCCACAGTAAATGTTCATTCTGGTAGTCTACAGCCTACTGAGACTTCTTTTGAGTCTAGTGTGGGCAGAACCAGTGATATGAGGTGGATCAGTTGTGGTTTCATGCAATAATGTGCTGCCATTTGTCAAGAATGGTTTGGTCTGTGACTGTTCCTCTGACTGGCTGTAGGTCGAACCGCAGACATTTCAGTCTAGTCCAGGGGTGTCAAACTCATGTTAGTTCAGGGGCCACATAAAGCCCAATATGACCTGAAGTGGACCGGATCATTAAAATAATAACATAATGATACATAAATAATATCAATTCCAAAATTTGCATGTCTAATTTCTGTGTTTTAGAGTGAAAAAAGTAAGATTATATTATCAAAATTTCTACATCCACAAACTGTCTTTTAAAAAAATATGGAAAAACATGAACCATGACCAAAATGAAATTTATTAAGAAAAAAAGTGCAATTTTAACAATTTATGCCATTATTTGGCCTCAGCTTCTCATTTTTACATGTTCATTACAACATACAGATCACAGTGGATCTACAAATGTACAAAACATTTAATAACAGACAGAATGCTGGTAAAATTACTCTACAATCTCTTAAGACGTTTCAGGTTGTTCATGTTTGTTCAGGTTTTTCACATTTTTTGTAAACGGCTAGTCTGTAAATGTTAGCATTTTTGTGTAATTTTACTTTTTTTTTTTTTACACTAAAACAAAGAGAAAAATATGTGGTTTTCGTTATAAATATGCTTTATTATGATAGTATTTTACTGGTCTGACCCACTTTAGATGGAATTGAACTAAATTTATTTTGACATCCTTGACTGTTAATATCTTCAGTGTAATTTTCGTATTTCACTAATCATCCCGCGGGCCGGATTGGAGCCTTTGGGGGACCGGTTTTGGCCCTTGGGCTGCATGTTTGACACCCCTGGTCTAGTCTATTCCAAACAGATCCTCTCTGAAGGAGGAGGCCTGTCTGATGGAGCCGTTCATCCATCGATGGTCATTTTCCATCAGAACCAGTAGATCCAGAGGTAGGTACAAATCCACTTCCTGTCAGCAGTCAGACAGGTGACACATTTAATTGATTTATTGGAAAATTGCTGTTCATTTTATTGAGTGTCTTGGTCATTTTCGTGTATTTTTGTTGATGATTTTCTGTATGTTTTGGGTCATTTGTTCATCATTTTTGTAGCAGACCAGAGAGACCACAGGAACAGGACCAGTCCAGATGCAGACCAGCCACAGATATGGACCGGATAATATGGACGAGGACCCACACGGGTCCAGGTCATGTGTTCAGTTGGGTTCGTTCATCAGTGGTTGTTTTCCATCAGATCCAGTAGATCGGTACAAATCCACTTCCTGTCTCCTCAGGACCCACATTTACAAAAACACATTGTGAAATTAACTCTTCTACATCCACACAGTGTTTAATGATTGTGTCTTGATGTTTCTAGATGTGGGTGTAGACAACAACGGAAGAGACGTCAGCGGTGGACCTGTGAGGGGGAGCAGAGACCCCAGACCCTCCCACAAAAAGACAAAATGACCCCACTGAGACTGTAACTATAGTAAACTGCATGAACTTCATCTTTTTCTTCTGTTTTTGTAAAAAAAACAAAACAAAAAAAAAAAACAAGATGGAGGTTCAGTTGGTTCTATAGAACATATCATTTCATCAGTGGATTGTACCCACTTATCTAATGGTTTGGAGTGAAAGAAGGTGTTGATATCTTGGGGGCCTGAGCCTATTTTGTCTTTCAATACTTCTGATTTTGCCTTTATATTTTCTAGCACTATTTCAACTATATTATCTGATAATCCTTTTACACTTTATTTCACTTTATTAACATATAGGACCCAAAAAATACACAAAAAAATATAATTCAATTTGGGAAATAATGCTATTTTTTACAATGTATAAAATACAAAGTTATCTATTTATCTATTAATAATATCTCCGGGTTTACATGGTCGATCAGTGTCAAACAAATACTTTTTTGTATCACGCTTCAATCATCATGAAGGGTTAAAAGGTTAAAGTTCAAACATTTCTCAAGGCGTCCAAAACAAACTGTAGACTTAGACTTAGAAACTGTAGATTTAGTGTTAAAGTGTAAACTGGTTAGCAAGGAAATAGTTAATGCTACTGTAATAGTTGTTAAACCTCATCCAACATCTAATAAAAATTGTGTCCTTACATGATACTGTTTGTAAAACTTTCTTTCATATAAGAATCACAGGTTGGAATACATCATAGTTATATTAGTTATGCATGATAGTTGAGTTCTATTTCATTACTGATGGTTTTACAAAACAGAAAACTCATTTGTGTAAGCAACCAAACTATAACACTTAACTGAGTTATTACAAGAGGCTCATTATATTTAGTTTGTGGTATAACTTCAACAGAAGTTTAACTGAAAATCAAGAAATATAAAAGAAAATAAATATCTGTGAAAAATCTCACGATGTAAATGTGAAATAATCGAAATCATCTTTATTGTCATTAACAGCTATATGCAGCTGGGACCATACACAGTCGTGGAAAAAAATATTAGACCACCCTTATTTTCTTCAATTTCTTATTAATTTTAATGCCTGGTACAACTAAAGATACATTTGTTTGGACAAATACAATAACAACAAAAATAGTTCTTAAGAGTTTAATTTCAGAGCTGATATTTTTGATAATAACCAAAATCACTTCAGTTCTTACATCAATATCTATGGCATTGCACTGACAAAAACAGTGCTTTCAGGCATTCCATGTTTTATTTTCTGTTTTAGTCACATGATACACACTGGAGTCAGTAGTTGATTGCATAACCATTGTTTTTGATGACTTTTGATGGTCTAATCATTTTTTCCACGACTGTATAGTGAGAATGAAGTACATGGGGGTCTGACACAAAAGGTGCATTTGTGTGATGCAGGACAACTGACACAATTAGGACCAAGTCTTAGACTGACATGGGTACCAACAGACAAACAGATCAGTCGTGGTGGTTATGAGTCCTGGAGCACACAGGGAGTATTATACAGTTACTAGTACACTATAAAAATATTTATATCAACAAACTATCCTTCCACAATAAAATACAAATAAATAAAAATAAATATGAACCTGAAATGTGCAATTTTAAAAATATTCTGCCTATTAATAAAAGTTTTGTGTATTTGTAGATCCACTATGATCTGTAAATTGTTAATCAGCCGAGATGAAATATTAGGGAAAATGTTCTTGATTTAGTGCAAAATTCCAAAATTTTAACATTATGCCTGCTACCAAATGTTTGTCTAACATTTTGTATAATGCACATGTATAAATAAGTTGAAGCATAATATTGAAATTGCACAAATTTTTCTTATGAAATTTCACATTTACAGGTTATTCACATCTTTTTCTGTGAAATGTAAATATTTTCATAATTCAATGGGTTACTTGCACTAAAACAAGAGAAAAACTTGGAGTTGTCATTATTTCTGTATTCCTATTTTTGCCATAACAGCACCGAAACAGGATTTATTTGATCATGTAACAGCTTTAAAACAGTCTGGTGAGCCCATCCTCTTTTCTCTGATCTGCTGTATCATCATCACTGAAACACTAAAGCATTCCCATGTAGACAAACAGCCTCAATACTCCCACCAAGGTGATGATAATAACACACAAAGACCTTGTTATTTTAAAGTTATAACAGATTTTATTTTGAAACTAATAGAAGGTCAAATTAATAGACAGGAAAGGCAACATATGTTGGGAATGAGAAAGCGTGTATTCATCATAACACTAAAAATAAAAAGCATGTCTACTGTCAAAAACATCACAAAGCAGAAATCTGTGAAAATCTAAATTCATTACAGATTTTACATAGAAGCCCACAGGATAAACAACAGAGCTGATAAAAATATTCAGCATTTCTGTTCATCTAAACATTGTTTCACATATGCAGTAATAGCTTGAACATAGGTAAACACAAACCTATTTAAAATGCACATACTACACTGAGCGGCTGAAAAGAAATCAATGGGAACAATGACTCGCCTTTAAAACATGCATCATGCACAAATAAGATTCTCCTACTACTGAAACTAAATAGTATATACATAATATAGCTACTTTCAGAGGAAATGTGATCTTACACGATCATCACTATCAATGAATAGCAACAAAGCTGCAGAAAAAACCCCTGTATTTGCACTTCCACACTTAGGCTTAGCCATGTAGAACTGCAACAACAACACATCAATAAGACAATGAAAAGTGGGTAACAATTCTAGTTGTACAGCACTTTTAAGTATAGGTTGGAATGAAATCATAGCATAATGTGAATGCATTCAATCATTCAGTGAAACCTAAAAAGTGGCAGTTTTGTTGGCAAAGCTTAAATGTAGACTTGTTCTTAGTATCTACATGCTTCACAAGGACGGAGCGCTGACTTTAATCTGTTTCACACCTAAAGTCAGTCACTTCTCACCTGGCTGAAAAGGAAAAGGGTTAGTATGTATAGCGAGCCCGTTCGGCGGCGGGATCCCGCGGGTGGTCATAGGTAGCACTTCTTTGGACAGTGGACACTGGGGAAAGGCGCGAACGCTCATATGAGTATCCATCTGCCTCAGCAGTTACTCTCCGAATCGGACTCCGCTCACGTGCGTAGTATGAGGAGACTGGGGCTGGCGGAGGAGGGAGGGGAGGGCACTCGTAAGGGTCATGGTTAGAGGGGGGCAGACGTTCCCTCATTATCGGCGTGGATGTAGATGTTGATGGAGCAGGCACGGGCACGGCGCGGCGTTCCTCGAAATAACTGCCTCCGTACGAATTGGCCCTGTACTTCTCGTAGTAGTCCACGACACCGTACGGATCCCTTTCGTCATAAGGCGACCGTCGCACCGGGTAGGCTGGTACCGCGCCATAGAGTGAACCGTTGCTCCTGTATGCCGCCTCACTGCCGTACATCCGAGCCATGCTATGGTCAGCCATAGCATTTATGCCGTAACCTGGATGCGGCCCATATCTCATTGCACTTTCGTAGCCTGCACCCCGTCGGTACCCCGCCATATTGCTGTGACCAGAACCCCGGGAAATACCATGTACAGGAGCATAGCCGCCACCATATTCCGGTTCGCCACTGAAGCCCGGATGATAACCCCTGCTGCGACCACGCCCGCCGAAACTCGAGGCATCGTATCCATCAGACTTTGGCTCTGAGCCGTTTCTGTGGTAGCCATTTTGGTCTAGAGGGCACTCTTTGGACCAGTGGCCTTCCTGCCCGCAACGATAACAACCCGATCTGTCTCCCATTCCCGGCGCAGTACGCAGGCGGCTAGTTGAAAGCTTCACGCTCATCAGTTTGCCTTAAAAAGAAGAAATTCGGTAAGGACTTGCACCTGGATTCAGTCTTATGAATTATTTTGACATTTTTGACTCCTAACTTTACAGTGTGATACATAAAAACTTAATACATCATTTAGGATGTCAAATTTTAAAATAGTGTTATTAAAGCTGAAATCCGTAATTTTCTGCCCAAATTTACCCTGCACAGCCACAAGTAACTCCAAGCACATTCACATAGCAGTTAAGATAGCAGAGATGTGGAAAACTATATACAAGCATTCCACATCTTCACATAATCCATAAACTATAAATCCCCCAGTACAGAAATAGAATCACGTGTAGGGGTGGGAATCAAACTAACTCACAATAGGATGCCCGCGATGACGGCGGTATCATAATTGAGTAATTCTGCCAAATTTTATGTACTGCATAATAATAATCTACAGTAGGGATGCACCGATACGAGTATTTTTTTGTATTTTTGTAGTATTTAATGTAAACGAGATAAAATGAACTAATCCACATGAATGTCTAAAATGTCACTAGTTGAGTATCAAACCTTTTAAAGGGACTGTGCAAAACTTTAATATAGAATTAGTCTGGAATCCTACTATTAAAATAACCTTACGATTTCATACTAAGCGGCAAATGGTTTCACCTGTGTTTTTAAGACTTGTTAAAGATCAAGAATAAGGAGAGCTTCCCCTACTGCAGGACTGGTACCGGTTTGAGTTTTACAGCAATGCCGCAACACAAAAAAATTCTTCCAGTTACATTACGGATACCAGCTTTAAACTGAGCATTTAGTACTTCCTCATTACTTTACTTACCTGCAGTCTATATAACTTACCTGTCAGTTCACAGGAACATCATTACATATTTCTTTCAAATCATTTTATAAGCATAGGTTAACTCCCAATTAAGCCCAAGCCCAAGAGTTCACCTTTAAAGGCAGTGTTGTCTAACTGATTAATGGCCTCCATGGCATCCTCCATCCGCTCCATGTGAACGAATGCATAGTTTTTCACTATGTCACACTCCAACACAGTCCCGAACTCTTCGAATTTGGCCCTTAGCTCCTGGTTGGTGCAGGCTATGTTGCCAACATGTAGCTTGGTGGATCCTCTTGACTTGCCGCGGCTCAACTCGACATTCATAGGCTGACCATTCAGCTCATAATGGTGGAGGTTGCGGATGGCTTCTTCAGCCTCGGCTTTGTCATCCATGTGTACAAAGCCAAAATTCTTGACAATGTCACATTCTGCAATCTTGCCATACTGGGAGAAGAGGGAACGGAGTTCATCTGTTGTAGTGTCCGGAGACAAGTTTCCGATGAATATTTTCACCATCGTGGACCTTCCACTTCACTGACGATCTATTAAATAAAGATAAAATGTAACATATCTTTCTGTACATTTTTATTTCACAAACATATTCCTCCCAAAAAAATCTAATTCTATTAGGATAAAAGTGGCAATCTGTCATTACTGTACTGTGTAAAGTACATACCCGCATCACAAACAAATCAACAAAGAATGTTCTAATGTTACCATTCATGTAACTGCATAGAATGACATTACATTCTACACTTCGCTTAGATAATAACTATTATATACCGTAACCGCACCAGACCCGAGAACCTACTGTGAACTATGGAATAACTGAGTGAATGAATAACTCAGTATGAATCAGGGGCATACATCGTGCTCTTCAAGATTGAAAAAGTTCGCTGCGAGGGACAATGATAGTTTTTGTAACTTTATTGGTAAGTTTCATTGGAAAGACGTGGAAATTACGCTCTGCTGCAACTTACATTTTGAAACGGTACGTTTATTTAGTACTTGGACTGACATAAGCTCTTACTAGTCTCAGTATATCTTTTAGGCCTACGATGGCTTTAATGAAACTGCATCACAATAGGACGAAGCGTTGAACGCAGCACGTTTTGAACAATTAGCATTTCAAGCTAACACAAGAGAGGGAACAAAAGTAACGAAAGTTTAACAGTTAAACCGTATCCTAGTTGGTTGCATTTGCAAATACAGCGTTCTATTTGACTTATGGCACATACAACAGCGCAAATTAATCGATTAAATACGTGTAAACCAACGACCACGTCGGATAGCGCTAGCTAGCATTAGCCTGTAAGCTAGCTCAAATAATTGTCAATCCCGCGCTACTGAAGTAACTATTTTCAAAATAGTAAATGCATCAGATTGCATTGCATTACAATACGGCGTTGGTATAGGAGTAAGTTAGTTTACGTATACTGTATTTCATACCTTTAAATGCGGCAGAATCATGCGCCTTCAGCGGGAGCGAAATGGCGATTAATGCTCTACAAAGGCTAACTGTATGGCGTCCGTTTACGCAATTCTTGGTCAGCGTCTTCTTCTGCTCACAGATTAAAAGCAGTGAACACCCACTGCTGCCACCTACAGGTCACGTGTCAAGTTACGCTAGACAAATTACTAAAGCTTTAGAAAAAAAAAGTTTCACAATTTTCGGCCCTACGTACCAATTCCACGGCATATTTAACATTTTATGAGCCAAATAAACAAAGTGGAAGGGGTCTAAATGTCACAGTTTATCGCATCTCAAAAAAACTGGGCTATGGTCATCTGTACCTCAGTTTAAGGTTGAATCATATGTCAGAATCTATGACAGATTGAAAAAGTCACAGTCTTGGTCCAGTGTTTACCTTCTCAAGTATTCAACATTCAGATGCATCATTATGTGCAGCTACTTCATCCATACCCTTAAAACTCCCCCAACCCTATAGCCAACACATATTTAATAGTACCCAACCTTCCTGATTTTGCATTTCAGCACTTCTCATTCCCACAGTTCTTGCAGTGTCTGTACTTAACTGTACTCACAGAATGCTGAAGCTGTGGGAAGAACTATCCACTTTCCTTTACATACAGAATAGCCTATAAATAATTCCCCACTCATGATTGTGACTTAAAAGCAATTTTTCATTTTGCTAACAGTACACCAATCATCTATAATATATGGATAGCAAAAAAAATCTGCTGTACTTGGCATTATTAAATTTGATTATATTCCATAAATAAATAAGCAAAACATCAAGAATGACTATAATATGCTCCTGCAACCTGGGTTTCTGAAGCAAAATCTAGACTTTCATTAAGTAAAATCATTGTAAAATAGATGAGAGGAGTGGCTGAGAAATCTTATGACATTATTTTACATGTTAACACGGACACATTTTGCATATTTCAGTGCATTAATTAATCAGTACTTCAGTGTAACTGGGAAACATATAACTGGACAATGAACAATATTGTGCAAATGATGTGATGATGACTTCAGGTTTAATGGTCTCAAGCAGGTTTAAAATCTTGAGGATTAAACCTAAGATTTTAGTCTCAAATCAATTGGATGTGAAAAAAAAAAAGTCATAAATGTCAATGGAGTTTCAAATAAAGACATGAAAATGCATCACCAAAATAAACTTGGCTTTATTAAAAATTAGACTTTCAGATTTTTAATGTATGCTGGTACTTTTACAGCTAGTATGAAAAATACAAACTTCAAATTATAAATTGAAAACAAAACAAAGGCACCTTAAACAAAATACCAGTGCCCCATAACATATAGCCCAAGCCCTGAGTCCTGCCTCACATTTTTCTAATAAACAGCAATCCCAGAATATGAGTCAATGATGATATGATCCTTTGTCATCAGCGGTAACTTAGCAACACAGATTGACATTTTTACCTTTGCATTGCTTACCTACATTCTAATTTTTATATATATATATATATATATATATATATATATATATATATATAAAATTTCTCCCCCAAAGAACTTATATTCATCATAAATGGTGTAATAGACTGTCGATTTCATATTTCATTAGGGGAAAAGTAAATCTGAGAAGCTGGAATGTTTGAGAGTATTTGTCTTACCTTGGCTCTTCAAGCTCAAGCTAAGGAGTAGTCAGAGTCAGTCACATGGATACTGAAAATGTTTTCTCAAGTCATCCTTGGTGTGAACTGTGTCACTGGTGTACATTCATTTCACTGAGCCACAGGTTTGCAGGTTTCTTTACATCTTACTGCAACACCTGTCTTACTGAAAACTTCACTCTACTGCCCACAAAGCACTTCAGAAAAAACTAAAACAACGCATCATGAATTACATCCATGTAAGTAACTCAGACCAGGCTAGATGTGTGTTGAGGGCAAAGACTAAAGTCTTCAGCACCAATCAACAGACACCAGCCTTTGTGTGGACAAATCAAGACCATTTGTCACTTACAAATGACCAACAGTTCAAAACCATTAAATAAAACCATTTGCTTCATGTGAGGAAGAAACACAGATTAAGGAAAAAAAAGACATTAGATGAAAACCTGTAGACTGATGGAAAAAAATAATTATGAGAAATTCACGGTATCATACAGATAGATACAGGTAGATAATCAATAATCATCAGAATCCTTTGCAGTCTGTATTGAAGACAGGTTAGGCGCATGTATATGAAAGGATGATTCATCTGATGAACACCACCACCTCAGGTGCCTCGGAGATGCCAAACTGATTGACTTTCTGCATCTCATACACTTTCTTTTGCTGTACACCGCGAAGACCGATGGAATCTTGCATCCTGAAGAAATGAAAAGTCCTGCAGTTCACAAGCAGACCTAGAAAAAAAGCAGAGCATTCCCTTTTCAGCATCAGGGTTTGGCCCTATTCTATCTAAAGGGCTTATCGGTTTTGTCAATAACAAACAACAGATTTGGAGATGCCAGTGCCCACAGGTTGGCAATTTAAGTGGTTGGTCTGGAATTTTTAAAATGGTGTTATATGAGGTACTTATTCACGGTGGGTGTATGACCTTTAATAAATGAAAGAGATAACAGCAAAATACATTTTGGTTACCTAAAAAAAACCCTCAATATTAGTTTAACTGTATGATGTGCTTAGAATAGTTTTGCAACTTTGCTTAGCTGCTAAACAGCTATTTTCAATGACAGGAACTGAAATCTTTAAACCTTTTACACAGCAACATTTCTGTTTCTCACAGGATTCTTATAGTGGTCAAGGTCATTTTGATACCATGGTATACTGGTGAACATATTTCATGTATGTATTGGTAGTCTAAACTCATATTGGTTACATTTAGGTGGTTGAAATACATTTTGCTGCTGCCTCCATCCAGAGCACTACTCTCTCCTTCACCAAACCTGGGGCATGCCATCTGGCATCTATTGCAGGTCAAAGACTGAATATGAATAAGTACCTGAAATAACCCCACCTCAAAAAATCCAAACACCCTTTAAAATGTCCTACTAGGCCACTTACTTACTGTATTGCTCACCTTAGCACCATGGATTTAGTAAGGCGCATAGCGTGCTGAATAATGGTCCTTAGTTCGTGAAATGGAGTAGGAGCTTCTGGAGGACGACACTGGTGACAGCCGTGTTTGCTCATATGGATACCCTGTTGTTGAGGCTGGAACACGCCTAATTGGGCTTCCAGCTTGTGCATAGTACGCTGTTGCAGCTGTTGAAGGTGGAGGCCGATGGTCATACGGATCTAAAGCGGAATGCTTTGAGAGGGAGGAAGAGGAGGGTGGGGGAGGAGGGGCAATATAGGACATACGGCGATCTTCGAAATAACTTGAGCCAAAAGAGGGAGCTCTGAACTTCTCATAGTAGTCAGCACTACTGTAAGGTGCCGATGGCCTATCAAGGAAGGAGCCTCTACTGGTATATTCAGAACTGTAGCCACTGACCCTACGAGGGGGAGGGGGAGGGGGAGGTGGCGGCAGCGGCGGCCCACCTACATAACTAGCCCTACTGTACGAAGGGCCACCCATGTAATCTGTTGAAGAAGATGTGGCCATCCCATAGCTGCCCCTACCATACCCCGGGGGACCGCGTGGGAGGCCATAGCTGCTGCGACCTCCTCTCGGTCCGTCACTCAGGCTACCATTGCGATTGTTTGGGCAGTCTTTTGACCAGTGACCATGTTTCCCGCAGACATAGCAGCCGGTATGATCTCCCATTCCGGGGGCTGTGCGAAGACGACTGGTGGAGAGCTGTACATTCATCAGCTTGCCTTGTAAGGAGAGAGAAGATACACATGAGACTGTCTGTGAAATGAAAGTCTTTTTCCAAGTATAAAGACAACTTAAATCTCTAAGCAAAGTGAAACAACTTGCAGCACCAGTTGCAGGTGACTTTTTGCCCGCACATATTCACCAGTTACATTGCCACAGGTTACAAAAGAGGTTTTACAAGTGATTACTTTCAGTCCACCCGGTCAATTAAAGCAAAAGATTATCCTTTTTTCTCTTTGTGGAACAATACCAACTAGTAGATTTTACTTGTCACAAGACCTTTACACCGACAGAACAGAACCCATATATATATCTACAGACAGCAACAAAAACTAGCTCTTCCCCACCCAAGAGTTCACCTTTGAAGGCTGTGTTGTCCAGTTTTACAATGGCATCCATCGCATCCTCAACTCTCTCCATATGCACAAATGCATAGTCTTTTACTATGTCACACTCAACCACTGTGCCAAATGCTTCAAACTTTGCCCGTAGGTCATCATTGGTGACGCCTTCTCCGAGGTTGCCAACATGCAGCTTGGTGGTGGACTTGGGACGGCCTTTGCTCATCTCCACATTCATTCGCCAGCCATGTAACTGATGCTGATTGAGGTTTCGGATGGCCTCTTCTGCCTCAGACACGCTACTCATGTGCACAAAGCCATAATTTTTAACAACATCACATTCTGTGATTTTGCCATACTTCTCAAAGAGTTCCCGCAGCTCCTCCGCTGTCGTATTGCAGGCAAGGTTTCCAATGAAGATTTTAACCATGATGAGACTTTGTATATCCTAAAAGATTTAGAAAAAATATGTCAGAAATTACAACCACATCCATTATTTACAAAGTATTTAAAATAACATGCCAGATCTTCACAAGTTGACTGCCTGTACCTTTAATACATATTAATGTAAACTTAACACAGTATCTTAAATGTATAAATGCTGCGTAACAAAACTTATCAAATGTTCTGTTAAAGCACCTTCAAACTAAACTACTGGCAGGGAAGGTCTTCCTTGGAAATGGAATCCAAAACTCACTGATACAGATGTAGATTTATAGCATCCCCCCACACACACACTTTCACAAGCTCAAAATAAATGATCAAATCAATCAAAAAAAAGTTTTTTTATTTGTTTTTTACTGATAATGACACTACCAGTTCATTTCAAGTCCTGTATTTTACTTTTTACAATTTTATCTAACTTTTGGCGATAACATAAGTGTCACTGCAGCCTATATTATTATGGGAAGTATGCTTTATTACAGAAGAAAAGCATAAACAAACACCTAGCCGATTAATCTGGCAGATCACAGTGGATGTGTCTCTAATTGAGCATTTCGCACATTTAATGCTGGATGTTTATGTACTAACAGCAGTAAGACTGGAATCAAGATACATGACTTTTACACATGGATTAAAATATATAATCTGTTACACTAAAAGTAGCTACAGCCAGACCCCCTGCAGTTTTAATTGCTCACGTTAAATATGGTATATATGTGAATTATACTTGGTCTCAGTTTCACATTAGCTGTGTGACGCTTTCTGCTACAGTAAACAACGTGGCAGGAATTCCAGCTAGCTAAAAAGCTAACGCACTCAAATCGGCTAGTTAGCTACGTTATTTTAGCTACAGACTGATGACACTGAGGCTACCATTAAGGTATAATGTACGATCTTTTGCAGTGTAAAGTTGTTTTTGTGTTTGGTAATATTTCTACGTAATGGCGGTCTTACGTTTGAATCCAGGAAGCTAAAACATTAGCCAACGAACGCCATGTTAGCGATGGTGCGTCAGGTTTTGCACCTTTGTAGACACAAAACACTGACTATTATTCATCGCCGTCTCCCTAAAATATACTAGTATGCTCATATTTTGACTGTAAAATCTTAAACTCACCGATAACGATAAAGGCCTCAAATCCAATGAATGAAAAGTAAAATGGCGCTGTTGCACTTTGTTGATGTTGCTCTTCTTCTTCTTCTTCTGCTCCTTGTTGTTCTTTTCCTGATGCGTCATCACTGCCCCCAACCGGATGGAAGGAAGCAGCGCAGTCAGTTCTTTAAAATGGACTGAATTTACTCGTACATATTTATATTTTAAGTTATTATTACTATTATTTGTCTTTTCTTCTGTGTCTGTAAGCATTTGCATTATGATAATTTATTTATTTAGATGATTTTTCCTTTTGACATCTTGATGTTTGTTCAAAATTTCTCAATGTATTGTATGTCAGCTAAAATTTGCTTAGAGGTCTTATTTGTGTCTTTGTGCAAAAGAAATCAATATAAGTGAATCCCCAAAGGAACTTTGTGTTGGTAAATGCAAGTTATGCAAATTTACAGGATTTCAGTTCTGTTGCAACATGTTGATGGTCATATGAACAATGTTTTCAGCTCAAAAATGTCCAATTTCATCACAATTAATGCTATATTTTCACGTCACAAATGGCCAAGTTATATTTGAACTGAATTCACCTGAAAAACAAATATTCTATTCTTTTAGATTCCCCAATTTTTCTTACAAGATTATATACTACATATCACGTTTTATTTTTACAGGTTCAATATGGAGTATGGTGCTGATCCATCCTGCTTATGTTACGCCAACACATACATTAAGAATGTCACACGTCACTTTTTAAATCAACAGTTTTCTAATAATAAGCATTTTTATAAAGAAATAACAATTCTATATTGTTATTTATTCTTTAGTATGATGATAAACTATACAATAAATAATTCTGATCCTAGTTTTTGCACAGGGATCATTTGTGGAAACGGTGACATGGCTGCCGAGCATCAGTATGATGGGATCTGTAACAACCATGTCACATCCGTCCACTGCCACATTTTGTGTTTTTGTGTCAGCTGTTATTGTTTTAGATCCACAATACTAACATTTATGAATAAGAGGAGAATTAGCAATAGTAAGTCTATAAGTTTATTACTAATAAAGTACTGGTACTGACCAGATCATCATAGGGAATGTCACGTCTGTCCACCAGCAAAAGTTTTCACATACACGTGCTATTCAAAATCCAATATTTCTGAAAATATAGCTTCCACTGTCAAATAATATCAGTAGTCTGTGCACAAATGTATTAGCATTATTTCAACACAGTTCTATGCATTTCTTACAACTTTTTTTTTTTTTGACAAAAATGGCCACTCATTTGACCTCCTAAGTACATTTTAGCTGATACACATATTTTCAATAAAGTTGGGGGGGGGGGGGGAGACAGCGCAGTCTTATTGTGTAGCCTATAAACCATAGACTCTACACTTGCACTAATCTGGTATTAAAAAATCTTTACAACAATGTGCATATCGGAATCAGAATCCATTTTATTAACCAAGTTTATAAACACAAACAAGTTTACTGACTCTGGCTTGTCTTTAGCTCTCATGTACTACAGCAGGGGTGTCAAACTAGTTATAGTTGAAGGGCCACATTCAGCCCTATATGATCTCAAGTGGACTGGACTAGTTAAATAATAACATAACTTATAATGTTAACTCCAAACTTTTCTCTTTGGTTTGGAGTGAATAAGTAAAGTTACATTATGAAAATGTTAACATGTAGCTACAAATTATCCTTAAAATAAAATAAACATAAAAAAAAAAAAAGGTTATCACTATCAAGGTAAATGATTTTCATTTTGTCTTCTGTTAAGGTAATGATACTTTTCTTTTTTTCTTTTGTTCAGACATCTAAAAACTATACCTTGTCTGAACAAAAGAAAAAAAGAAAAGGCTGTCACAATTGTTGTATTTATTATTGATTTTGCTTTATTTTAATCCTTAATTTTCTTGCTCTACTATTATTTAAAATCCCTTACTGATATCTTGTTTTTTCATAACCTTCTCTTTTGACCCTTTTACTTACTGGACCACAGGTGTCAAACATGCGGCCCGGGGGCCAAAACCAGCCCGCCACAGGGTCCAATCTGGCCCCCAGGATGAATTTGTGAAACGCAGAAATTACACTTAAGATATTAACAATCAAGGATGTTAAGATAAATTTAGGTCATTTCAACCTAAAGTGGGTCAGACCAGTAAACTACTATCATAATAACCTATAAATAATGAAAACTGCAAAAAAAAAATCAAATTACACAAAAATGTTTACATTTACAGACTAGACTTTTACAAGCAAAATATGAATATCCTGAACAAATATGAATAACCTCAAATGTCTTAAGAGAAGTATGTGGAATTGTACCAATATTCTGCCTGTTACTAAATGTTTTGTGTATTTGTAGATCCAGTGTAATCTGTAAGTTGTAATGCATTTGTATAAATGATAAACTAAGGCGTAATATTGTTAAAATTGTACTTATTTTTCTTAAGAATTTCCAGGTTCATATTTGTTCATGTTATGTTCAAGTACAGTTCATAGATGTAAACATTTTCATTACGGAATTGTACTTTTTTCACTCAAAAACATAGAGAAAACATTGGAGTTGACATTATTTATAAGTTCTTATCCTATTATATGTATTATTTTACTGGTCCGGCCCACTTTAGATCTTATTAGGCTGTATGTGGCCCCTGAACTAAAATGAGTTTCACACCCCTGAACTAGACTGTCAATTTCGTTTTTATTCCCTCTTCTGTCTCCACCTGAATATGCCCAACCCGCACAAAATAATCATAATCATACATACATACACACACACACACACACACACACACACACACACACACACACACACACACACACACACCTGTAAATAGGCCTCTGTTTGCACCCATCTATGAACTATTCTATCTTGTCTTGTGTCTATGAACTTGCATGTCTTGAAGTCAATGAGTTATTACGCCAGATGTTTTGTCTGGTATTTTTTGTTACTCCCATTACAGTGTTTGTCTAGCACTAAAAAAAAAATAAGAAAAAAATAGAGCATGAGCCTAAAAGAAAAATTAGTGCAATTTTAACGCCTCAGCATATTCCATTACAACTTAACAGATCACAGTGGATATATAAAAGCACAAAACATTTAGTAACAGGCAGAATATGGATTCTAATTCATGAAAAAATATAAGGCTGAATATCATTGGATTTGTATTTGATGATTTGTAACTTGATTTGCATTTTTATTGTTTTTACTTTAGTTTATTATTTCAGTTAAATTGTATTTTTAATTATTTTTTCTCTTTCTTTTCCTGGTATTGTTTATTTCCGGGAAGGTATTCACATAAGGCTTTTTTGGCTTCTATCCTCTCCTCCACAGTGATGTTACTTGTTTGAATGTTGTTTTTTTTAGGCCTGAGCCGAGTAAAGCCGGCGCAGGGCCTACTGAGTCTGTGGGCGCATGGGGACGAAATCGGCAGTGACGCGGTCGCCTTTCGCCACTGTCGCCACTCTCACACTTATTCACATTCACGGCACTGAGACCTTTAAGAACATGTACATGACATGTGCACAAACCGCATATTTACACCTGCTCTGAATGAATGGGAGTCAATGGGACACGTCCAGTCAGGGTCTGTCACGTGTGTGTAAGTGCACGACACGTGACATCTGACCCCACAGACATGTGGGGGAGCTCCAGAGCTTTCAAATAAGGCCAAATATGTGGTTGCCACAAAAACAGCTATATTGTTCTTGCTCAGATTATTATTATTTTTTTTTACATTTAAAAAATTTTTTTTAATGTCTATTTTTATTTCTCCTGCGCTTTGAGCTCAAATTTCACCCCCTGAACATTCACGAAAACTCACCAAATTTTGCCTAAAATTCAGAAGTGCGTGAAATTGAATTTACATACAGGTTTCGTAGATGTTGGTAAAGAAATGTTGCAGCAGCGCCCCCTTGAAAAGTGGAAATGCATTATGCCAATGGGAGCACGTCCAACGTAAAGTTTGTCGTAGAGCCACGAAAATCAGTACACAGATTCACCATGAGGAGATAAACAAAAAATATTATTATGGCCACGCCCCTAAACCAACCCTTAGTCACACACAGTCAGTTTGGACATATGAACACCGATTTGGCTCAAATTTGAATCAGTTGTCAATCTCCCAGGCCTACACCCATTTATCAAAAGAAATTGCCATTTCACTCCATAGCGCCCCCTACAAATTTACCTTCACGAAAATTGCATCAGTTCGGACATACGAACACCGATTTGGCTCAAATTTGACTCAGTGGTACATCTCACAGGCCGACACCCATTCAGTGGAAGACATTGAATTTTGGCTGCATAGCGCCCCCTACAGATTTACTTATACAAAAATTTCTTTAGTTTGGACATACGAACACTGATTTGCCTCAAATTTGAGTCAACTGTCAATCTCCCAGGCCTACACCCATTCATCAGAAGACATAACATTTGGTGCTAGAGCGCCACCTGCTGAACGATGGACATACTTGTACTGGACATGCCCGTGGCGTGGGTTTTTCAATGACGCTTACGGCTTTAATTTTATTTTTCTCGTGCTGTTTTATGACGTGCAAATAAATAAATAAATGAATAAATTAATTAACTGCACTTATTTTTCTTCATGCATTTAAGGGTGTTGCCTACAGATGATCCGACCGAGTTATCTTAAAGTGCAGAGACAAGAACCTAAAATCATCATCATCATACGCTGATGTTTTTCAGTTCAGAAATGGAAACTTAAGTTTATTATTTGAAACCACATGTAGAATACTGGACCGTCAGCATCAGTCAGCGAACACAACCATAAACAGGTCTGAGCGTTACAACTTGACTGACATTTCACTAAGCCTCTGTTAAGGCAAGAACAAAACCTGTACAGTCATGATCATGAGACATACCTGTATCTGCTTTAAAGAATATTACAAACTCTGGTTTGTTTCAGATACACACTGAATTGTTATACACACCAAAAGTACAAACAGTAACAAAAACAGCTTAAAAACAAAGATGTCGTATGTATATTATATCTTTCAAGTGTCCGTCAGGGAAAGGAGAGTGTTCATTCATATAGTTCCCTTTCCATAAATTACATAAATAGTAATACATACAAATCTCTAATGTAGTGGAATTTACATTTTAGTCCAAGTATTTGTTTGCATTCAGTTTCTAGGATATAATGCATGTTGCTAATGTTTAGGTTGAATTATTAACAAAAGAACTGTACATAATGTATACAGACCAATATTTTCATATTGACAGGAAGTGACAGCTGGGATTAAGTTACAGTGGAATGACCCTTTAACTTCTGTCAAAAGATGGCACACAATGGAAATGCTTTACGCTAGGACAGTCACAATCATTAGAAACACATTTAAATGTTATGTTTAAATGTTACGGCATGATTTGAGAGTTAAATTTAAATATTACAAACATTTTAGCTACTGTGAAGCCTATGCATCTTTTAGAGCAAGCGTCGACCAGATAACGTTTTCCCCCCAGATAGTTTGTTCTGTCCATACAAAGCTCTAACCTGATAATAGATAAAAAGAAAAAGAGTATGGGCTTCTGTAACAGACGGTAAGAACAGGTCTGTAAGAAGGAGTTTGGAAAATATACACAGAAGGTTGTGCTTATCTTCATACCACAGGATGTTAGCATTGCATTTAGTACATAAATACACCAACATACTCTAGATTTAAGGGTTTTCATACAGCATTTAGAGCAGGGGTGTCAAACTCATTTTCTTCCGGGGGCCACATTCAGCCCAATTTAATCTGAAGTGGGCCGGACCAGTAAAAAAATAGCATGATAGCCGATAAATAATGACAACTCCAAATTGTTTTAGTGCAAAAAATAACAGTCAATCATGCCAATATTTACATTTACAAACTATCCAAACAAAGAGGATGTGAATAACCTGAAAAAAAAAACTGAATTTGTTAAGAAATATAAGTACAATTTTATCAATATTATGCCTCAATTTATCATTTATACATATGCACAAAACATGGCTTAGAGTCTGGTTTCGACCAACTCGATATGTAAAGCATCATGCGAAAACTTTTATGATTTGGCGCTATATAAATAAAATTTGATTTGATTTGATTTAGTAGCAGGCAGAAAATTGTTAAAATTGCACTTTATTTATTATATTATTATTATTAAGTTATTCACATTTTATTGTTACAAGACAGTTTGTTAATGTAAATATTTTCATAATTTAATGTTTTTTTGCACTAAATCAAAGAGAAAAAAAATGGTGTTGTCATTATTTATAGGTTATTATGATATTATTTTTGACTTTGATGCCCTAACTTGCGCTTTGCAAATTCATCCCGCGGGCCGGATTGGAACCTTTGACGGGCTGGTTTTGGCCCCCGGGCCGCATGTTTGACACCCCTGATTTAGAGGGTATTATGTAGGTTTTAATGGAAATGAAGACATCTGAATCCAATACTCTTCATTAACGGTGGAAAGAAATGTAGGTGGGGGTGCGATCCATACATGTCACTTACATGAAAACAAAACTGAAACTTTCCATTCTTTCACCGTTGGCCTTCCGACTTCTATACCTCTTTTATACCGCTGATCTGAGACGAAATTTTAACATGTTCTATCCTATATCAACACTGACAAAGATGAAAACGAAGGGAATTTTATCCATAATTTTTATCCGTTTTAGTTAGTTTTGTAAACACACAATACAGTTTCAGTTGGTTATCGTTTTTTTCTTTTAATTATAGTTTTTATTTATTTCAGTTAACGAAAATGTTTTTACAATTCTAGTTTTTATCATTTCGTTAGTTTTCGTTAACGATAATAACCTTGGTCAGGGGGAGGGCTAAGGGGTGAATTGGGATTGGGCCTATGTATGTCAGGTTTCCTACAAAGAAATTAGTTCTAATTTTCTAATCTCCTCACAATTCACTATTTCTAATTTCTCTTAACTATGTTTTTTGGATTATAGTACATGTCATTTCCTAATAAAGAGCAACACAGTTTATAAAGTGTGCAACAGAGCCCAAAAGGGAGTAACTTTCTTAATATTTTGGTCAACTTGCCAAGCATATTTTCCTTCATTCGTCCTTATCAATTGACCTGTTCACCAGAGTCGAGGACCTCAGACTCTGCAGAACAATGTTTCTGTGAGTCAAAATTATAAAGGGCTCATTTTAGTTACAGTCTAATTAAAGGTGATGACATGGTCGAATGAGAATCTTTACCTGTTAAATACTGTGTTGCTCTTCATCAGAATATGACCAACATTCCCATAAATGTCAATATTTAAGTAAAACTAGAAATAGAAACTGGCGTATCACTGAAGTGAGTGACAGGTCTGAATTTTAACAGGAGATACTTAAAATATAACTTCTAAATAATGCATGTGACTTAAATGGTACTTTTTTTTGTTATCTGAAAAATCGACTGCAATTTCTTAAAAGATTTCCAACAGGAACAAAACCAGTACTTTGGCTGAAATACTTTTGTTGGATTTTTCATGTAGCACTTTGACTCATAGTGCAGTGTTTATTACATTGCCCCTCTGGTGCTTTTCTGAAGTATAGGACGTCAATATTTCTTCACTGCGTGGTCAAATCTGTCCGTTTTGCACAGAATTCAAGAGAATCCTATGAAGCAATGCATGCATCTGAGTTTTAACGGTTAACCCCTACAACTATGAGCGCTTTAATTTTGTGTAAAATTAAAAGGGTTTAACTGGTTTATGACGAAATGGGAGAAATGAACACAGTATGACAGTGAACGATGCTTAAGGATCGATAGACTCGAATGTATGAACCTTATTTTGATGATAGATATTGGTAACTATGACTGTTATTTCTTTTGTTCTTGTTTCTTTACTTAACACATCTGTTTTATTTCTCTAACTCTACAATGGAAATCATAATTTGAAAATGCATCTCTTTGTTAAAATGTGAAAAACCTCAATAAAAATGTGAGCATAAAAAAAAGGGTTTAACTGGCAAAAACAGGTGAATTATTTGACTAACTGTTTCTTTTTTTGTATATGTGACAGATAATAATCAAGCTAACAAAGTAGATGCTAGCTCCAAAAGGTACAGGCTCCACCAAAATTATATAAAAAACACATTTATCGTGTCCTCACTTGTGTTTCTTGTTGGTAAGTATGACAATCCTTTTTCGTTTTTGGGGATAATATGGTTTATTCATGCTGTTAAATCCCAGCAGCCTGTCGAACTCGTCCCTCATCAGACCTGGATCCACTTTCTGACAAAGAGGGTTTCAATGCATCCCTTTAAAACCTGTTGGAAATCTCATCTGGAGTTCGTCTAAAGTATCTTAAGCAGCAGGAACGCAAACTTCCATCTTGGGTGCTTTAGGAAAACGTTAAACATTATTAGATGGTTGTCTTAGCCCATGCAGTTTTAATGGTACTCGGTCTCATTCCACTGGTTCGACGAAACACAGTTTGAGTTTTTCACAGCTGACAGTTGGTGGGGTTTGTTGGCGCTGGTGTCTGAGAAAGGATGGTTTCTTAGAGCGTCTCAGTAGCTGCTTTCATGTCCAGTCAGGATGTAAAGGTTGCTCAGTGCCGACGGTTCGTCTGTCGGTGTGCTTTGAAGGATGATGTCCCTGTATGAAGTTGAAGAAATGATATCTAGTGAATGAAACCCAACCAAAGACATGCACAAGAAATACAGATCTTATGCGTCATTTTTAAATCTTTATCTATGCACTTTACCCTCATAAAAAGACTATAAAGTCAGAGAGAGACTGAAACGAACAAGAGCAGTGTGTGGATGTGAGAAAGGAGTACTTCAGGGAACCCCGAATGACACGACGCTTAAGCAGAACCATGATATTTAGTGTTTTTATACTGGGTTTACCAACAAATAAAGGCACGCCTGAAATCCATTTCCATTTAATAGAGTATTTTTGCCTCTTTGTTTTGCCGTCTGATTTGAAGCCCTCTACACGATCAGTGTGATATTTTTTTTCTTGAAAAACCTGATGTATACAATTAGATACATGCAATACACTGATAATCCACCACGAGGAGGAATTCATTCACCAGAGGCCTTTCCAGTGACACTACAAGACTGTCATTAATGAGGAAGGAGGCAGAACTTTGCCAATTTTGAAAAGGAATTACCAATTTGTTAGACATGTTTGTGTTATATTATGATTTTGTTTGGTCAAAAATAATAATATTTGAGCATTGAGACCTGATATATCAAATATGATACAAAATTGAAACTCTTACATGGAAATTCATATTTGAAAAAATTATTTTGGGTTGTTCAGAAGGACCGATAAATGCTCCAGTTTCAAAGAACTGGAATTTTCCGTCAGTGATTTAATGGTTCAGACTTCACAGGGTTAAACTTATTTCCAAACAAATCCATCGATTTTGAAGCTGGTGTTACTGTGTAACTGTTGTGTTTTCATGTTATTTTGGATTATAATGGACAAAAATATTAACTAATTTAGGAAGTGGTTTTTCAAGCCAAAAGTAAAAACCATCTGTCAGACATTTTGTAAACAAAAATAGTAATTTAAACAACACTAAACAATGCAATGTAATGATATTATTCACAATATAAAACTATATTAAGACATTTGTCATTATTATTTTGTATCCCAGACCCCTGTTAGAAAAAAACCCCACCTGAATTCAATGTATCCCAATACCTTTGTCCATAAAGTGTACATTTTAACCACTGGCGAGGTGAGAAACTCCATTTTAACCAATGTTTTAAAGAATATGGGCAAGGATAATGGTTCAAAAATTATGTAACATTTTTGACAAAAACTCATTTTCACCTCAGATTATCTTCTCTGTGTTGGAAGGTTAAAACAGGTAAATAAAAACACTGGAGAGATTTTGGTCCTACTTCAGAGTTAACGTACCTGTTTGTTCCCAGAACTCTGAATACTCGACTCTCGTCTGTGATCTCTTGTGTTACCTGCACATAAACATTTAACTCAGCTTTTTCTTTTTTTAGGTTTAGAGCAATGATGCAAACACATGACAACAGAGCATGAGTTAGTCACCTCGTCTGAATGAAAACTCTTCCCTTTAAGGCCGTGTTTCCAGAAAGCCAGAACGCTGTCCTGTAAACAAACTGGAAGAAGAGGTGATGTCAGACGGCTGCAGCTGGAACATCCAGTCTTAACTTTCTAAATCTGCTTTGACATGTTTCTGCACATGAATATTCATACCTAATGTTTCGACGGGGAAGTCAAATAACATCTCAGCTGTCAGCTCTTTGGACGGACGCCCCTGCAGGTTCACAATCTTAACGGTTTCTGTTCAATGAGCAACAGAATTGAAATACCGTAAATAAAAAGTTAAACCACTAGCAGCAAAAAGTGCTTGGAAAAAAAAATAAAAAGACACACTTTCAGGCACACAAAATCTAAATAAAACAGAAACAGCAACAGCAAACAGCAAAAAGTACTAAAGTTAAATAGAATTACAGGTCAAATCAGTTTTATTCTGTTTTCCCAAACTCTGAAAAATTGTTTTTGATTGATATGGTACCTTTTTACACAGTTTGTTTATAAATCATGTTTGATGCCAGTTATTTCTGTCCTCTGACCTTTTTCACCTTCTGTAAATCAAGAGGTTTCTCACAATTTCTGAAAAACTAAACAAAACCAAATCTACACTGTACAACAAGATATTCAGCAAAATAAAAACACCTTTTTATTCTAGGATGGAAAATTATGTTCTGGAACTTTTTTTTTTTTTTTAAATTAGAATCCATAAATCTAACTTTATCTTACTAACATATGCCAGCTAATATTAAAATAGATTGAACAAGTAATATGTTGAAACAATAATCTGCATAACAGTACACAAATCATTGATTAATAATTAATGATTAACAAATAATAATAAGCCAAATTTAAGTGTGAGTCAATGTTCACATGTTAAAAACTAGAAAGGCACTCGGAGAGCGCAGACCTCCGCCAAGGCTGATCAGTGGCCCCCCCCGTGGGCCCCCCCACCCCCGATCACCACCAACATTTAATCATTTCTTCCTTATCCCATTTCCAACAAACCCTGAAAATTTCATCCAAATCTGTCCATAACTTTTTGAGTTATGTTGCACACTAACGGACAGACAAACAAACAAACAAACAAACCCTGGCAAAAACATAACCTCCTTGGCGGAGGTAAATATGACCCAAAATTATCATGAGTTTTTAGAATAAAGAGCTCTGAAGCTCTGCAAGGAAAAGCCAGTGTATTGGATGGTAGAGATAAGAACTGAATATAATTGCACAGATTTATGTGACCACTAGAGGGAGTAGTGAGTCACTCTGTCAGTATCTAATGGTGAGGAAAACTAACACCATGGAGCCTTCGACCAAAGCATCAGAAACTGACGAGATAGGATGAGGACCAATAAGAAAAAACTTTTAGAGTCAAAGAAACCCAGATAGCAAATATTTTGGCAGTATTATGGCATACATTTGGCATTTTTGGCTTTCTTTTAGCATTATGAAAACCTTTAGGCTCAACTATGGTATGATTAAGATTATCCATAATAGATATGGAGGCACCAGCAATATATGGCTGAGTTATGGCATATGTCTGGTTAACCAAAAGACTGGGCAAAGAGCAGGATCGAGTATAGGGATGGTATGGCATGTTTATGGCAAACCAGAAGATTGACTAAAGAGCAACAACATCTTATTCCATATTTGGATGTGTTTTGGTTGTGTTTTGGCATATTTCTGTAAAACCAAAACACTTCGCAAAGAGCGTGAATTTCTACCCAGATGAAAAACCCCACTTCATGTTAAAAGTGTGATCACCACAAATTTTGGGTGAATTTTGGCCTCTCTTTGGGTCAGTTTTGGCTACTTTTTGGCTAGATTATAGGGATTTGGGGCTTTTCTGGGACAACTATGGCTATATTTTAGAAGTCCGCAATTACTTTTGGGTGAATTTTGGCTTCCTTCTGGTTTGATTTTGGCTTGCCAATTTTGGGCCATTTAGGGCCCATATATCTGCCCAGAACTTTGCCAAAATGGCATGCCAGTTTTGGGCCAGATTTAAGCCATAATGATTTTGCTATCTGGGAAGTGACAAAGTGAAAAAAGCTACGAACACCGTTGTTGTTTTCACCACTGGACACAGGTCTAAATGAAAAGAATAGAATTTGATGCGTTTCTTTTACACGGGTGAGTTTGATTCTGAGGCTTATGAAGGTATAAAGGTATTATGGGATGGTATTATCTTTGCTAAGTTGTTGTTAATCGATCCCCAGTTCAGACTAAACCGTGACAGTTCTGACCTTGTTTGTGCAATTCCAAACAGATTTTTAGTGTAGACACTGACAACACAAACTGTATAGAAAACTGAGGTGATTTGTGGTTTTACTGCGACTGTTTTCTGCCTAAAAACAGAGGTAAGCTAACAGAGCTATAATGTAAACTATCAGCTGATGCAACACCTGAAGATTACAAAACACAGTGTTATTTTGACCAGCTGTCAAAAATAACAGCGTGTGAGTTTTTGTTTGTACAAAACTTGAAAATGTGTGTAAATACTGAGATTTATACTTGAATCTGAGTCATACAGATAGTTAATCTGTATAAACATCTGCAACGTTTGTTGTGATAGCGTCGACTTACTTTCTAATGCGATGAGAACTGTGTCTCTGTCCAGTTGTGTCACCTGACCCGCGTTGAGTCCTCCACTGTCTGCAGAAAAAAATCAGATGGTGTTGGACTTGAATTTCAAATGTACAGTAGTCTAAATAAACAAGAGAACAGTGCATCCAATTCTTACCTGGTACTGAGACCGGCGTCCCGTTCAGCTCTATAATATCGAACTTGAGTTGTTGCTCAGTCTTGGGTTTCCCGTTACTACAGTGTCTCACTCCCACACACAGCTGAGGAAACTCGTCTGACACCAACACCAGCAGCTCAAATATTGGCAGAGCGTCCGGCAGCTTCACTGCTATGTGCTGCAGGAAAAACGCAAAGCAACAGAAGGAGGAAACACAAGAGTAACAGGTTATTGAAAAGAAAAAAGCAGGAGAGTACTCAGTGATAATATCAGTACATACAAAAAAAAAAGAACATCTGATGTGTCAAAACTGTTCCAAAACAAAAGTGATTTTTTTTCCCAGTAAGATATGTTTTGTCTTCTTCGATAGACTTTTTAGACATCTCGCACCTTAGAACAACTCTTACAACAATTTCTGCATCTATTATGAGTTACTCAAAAGTACCTGTATTTACTAGTATTTACAATAAAACTAGTACATATATATAAAAAATTACAAATCAAACAGGAGAAGGATTACAATTTGATTTCTATAATTCAGGATGCATATTAAAAAAAAAAGACAATAAAAAGTTGGTTTCAAGGATATATGGAAGTATACAATCTTCTAAAAATCATTCTACGATGAAATGGGAGAGGGAGTCAGAAACACAAATATAAGACGAGACCTGGATGGAAATATGTGAGACACAAACGACCACCGCAAACTCTAGATCCTTAAGAAAGTTTGGCAGGAAGAATGTAGTGAGATTTTTTATAACTCCTAAAATAACAGCACTCCAAACAGGCACACAGAGCCGAGGCTTTTGTTGGCGAACATGTGGAAACACTATGGCCAATCACTTCCATGTTTTTTGGGCCTGTCCGAAAATCCAGTCATATCGGAGGGAGGTGGCAACCGAGATAAATAAAATAACAGGGATGGATTTAGATTATTCTTTTGTTACTTTATATCTTGGTAAAATACCAGAAACAATCCTTCAGAAGGATGAATACTTATTGAAGATACTTTTGGCAAGTAGTAGGAAAGTTATAACCCGAAATTGGTTGCAACCCGACCCTCCAACTTCAGACCTCTGGCGTGGGATTATTAAAGAAATTTACTGTATGGAGAGACTTACTTTTGCTTTAAGACTCGAGTTGGAGAAATGTACTGAACGCTGGGGAAAATGGATTGTGTACGCACCTTGATTAATACAACCATAATTGTACAATGATGTATGTGTGCATAATGTAAAAGAACATTTTAAGTTTAATTGTAACACCCATGATGATCTCATGTTCATTGTTTGTTCTTTTGAAAATTAAAAAATAAAAGTAAAAAAAAAAACTAGTACATATATAAATATTGCATGATATACGGTCTTTACGAGGACTAAAAACTTTATTTTCTGCAAGTGGTAAACTGAAGCAAATTGGAGATGATCAGCAGGGTGGATTGACATAGAAGTAAAAAAGTGATGATTTTAATAACATTACCAGTCTTACTGCTTTACATGTAGTGATTTGTGGACAGCTTTTAAAGTGGAATATATGTACAAACCTTTAGATGCATGAATTTCTGCAGAGGTTCATACCACAGCAGTAACACCAGACCTGAAGGAACCGCTGCACACAGAAAAGTACTGTCTGTGTATGGGTTTCTTGCTGAGAGAAAAAAAAACAAACAAACCTCAAGTTAGGAGTTAGTGAGCTCGTTTTGCATGCACACTAAATCTCTGATCATTATCAGTTTATTCAAGTGATCATGTAAATAGCATAATCTGATATGTTTGATCAGATAATCAGTAATCTGATTATGAGAAATCAGATTAACCCACCTGGATTTTTCCTCAATACTCTGATGTCTTCCTGCATGTATACAGGTTAATCTGGTTTATTTTATTCTTTTACGTCCGCACATGTGTAAAAACTATTAAAATCATAGAAAATTTAAATGCTCTGAAGCCCATATGATCACTAATTCTAGTTCATGGAGAGAGTTCAAATGGAAAATTGTCACAAGAATTTTCAGGAAACTGGAGTTAATTTCAAAAATGAACCCTAATACCTGTTGGTGAAACTGTGGGGCTCACTTGGGGAACCATATAAGGCTCTGTGTTATCTGTGTCATGATCATGGATGCTGTCTGTCCATATGTGATGTCTGTTTACGGGTCAAAACACAGTAATGTCCCGTCAGAGAGCGAACTTTAATTGATTGCCATTCCAACATTTATTTCAATATAAAGTAGCTCCTTGTTTTGGATAACCCCTTATGGTCCAACTAAAGCAAAAATTAATTTAAAAGTAAAAATGTGGGTTACTTAGCAACCCTAATCTGTCAAATTGTCTCTAAAATGTCCCATCAGAGAGATTTTGAATCCCATGTTTTGATCCTTACATCCCTGTCTGCGTTTCTGTGCTGATGTATTGTGTGTGATATTGTATGTGCTGCTTTTGTATGTTTGGATTATATGTGCTGTCTCTGTATGATTGTACTGATGCTTCACTGTTCTCTTTTATCTTTTTATTTTTATTCATTTATCTTGTCTCTTAGCTGTCTTAACTCTCTCTTTTTATTAATGTGCTGTAATACATTGTTTTTTTAGGGTGCCTATTGTTATCAGGCCGGGGACTACAGCAGGATACTAGCCATGTTGGCTAAAGCTGCCCCTTTTTACTGTTATTGATACAGTTAATTAATTGGGATTGTCCATGATATAATAAACTAATAAATAAAAAAAATAAAATAAAAAGAACAGACCCACATATTCTGGATGTATCCTAAAATCAAACCTTACTGGGATGATATACCGTAAATTCCGGACTATAAGCCGCTACTTTTTTCCCACACTTTAAACACTGCGGCTTATACTCCGACGCGGCTTATATGATGATTTCACCTTATTGCCTGCCACACCCCAGGGAAGAATCTGTCTATTGTTACCAGGTATGCAGGAATGGATAACATTAACAACTTAACCTTTATAAAGTTAATATTAACACACACAAAAGGGGAACTTTTAAAGAAAAATAGTAAACCTTCAAATGTTAATATTGTTTCACAAATATACAAAACAAAACTCTGAATGAAAACACCCAATAACGCTCTCCAGACACCGTCATAAATTTAAAGCATCTCAGAATTAATGCGCACGTCGTGCGTAATGTTAAATGAAAATGATATTACAACAGACGTAATTACTTGTTTTTAATCTTTATTTTTTAAAAATAAATTAAAAGTCCTACTCTAACGAAAAACAAAAATTTGTTCACTTTCAAGTGTCTTTCAAGTCATTTTAAGTCCGTGAATCCACAGCCGGCACAAAAGCAAGTCAATCCCATATCGGTACGAATCCAAAGGAAACCCCGGTAAGTCCACCGACAAAAAAAAAAGAAAGAGAAAATGTGCTTTTATTACTATCCTTTCATTGCCTTGTTTTTTGTCTTCTGTTTTTTAACCATCATATTAACAACGAATCAACCTATAGATATGACAGCAAGCTCACACATATCAGACCCATTTACATACAGGGAAGAATTTCATTTGAACTCAAAGAAAACTTTTATCCAATTACCATCCAGTTTTGATGCAATGAAAAAAAGGTTCCACTCGGCCCCATTGACTCCCATAGAAGCCAGGCTTCAACAGGGAAATGCACTGACCATAGATCGTATGAGGAAACAGCGCAACGGGAATGTATGAGAAGTGAACAACATCGAGTCTGATGATTTGTGATAAAGCTGATTCTGAATGAACTCGTCTGTGAGATGAACGTGTTTTAACACATGTGTAGTCAATGAAATGTCAACACAACCAAACATATTTAACCATTTAATTTTCGTAATGATAGGGGAAGCCGGGCTTCTCTTGCAGTCTATGAGAAATCGCCACTGGTGGACACCCGCGGTTTATAAACCAGCGCGGCTTATACGTGTACAAAATTGATTTTCTTTCTAAAATTAGGGTCTGTGGCTTATATTCAGGTGCGGCCTATAGTCCGGAATTTACGGTATTCGCCGCTGTAAACACAGTTTTCAACCAAACATTTTTTAAAGAATTAAAGTTTGCTATTTTAGGTGTACTCCCAGAAAGTTTAGAGGGAAATAACTGAAAACTTTACTCATGGCAGCCATTAAATGCAACACTATTAAGTAGATGAAACCTGAACCTCCCACATATAACATTTGGATTGAGAAAGTGACAGAAATCTATCAGATGGAGCAAATTACTTATATACGCAGAATTCAGGGAGTGCTATTTACCAAGAAATGGAGTCCAGTGATTAACCTTTTAATGCAATAAGCCTTCAGAAGTGGTCATCCACATGTATGTTTGTTTTATTTTGTTTTGTTTTTTTCCTGTTTCTTTATACTGTCATTCATGTTTCATTTGTGACTAACTGTAATCAATAACTACTGCAGATATCCATATTTTTTTTCCATGTATGCCATATAGGGATGTTTGATTAGATATGTTAATGTATAAATGACTTGTATATTTTATATGAGCAAAACAGAATAAAAAGTTACGTAACAAAAAAAAAAATCGTAGGAAACTGAAGTTATGTAATCAAACGTGAGCAAAAGACAATAACAGGAAGTTTGATTCTACCTAAGTGTCTAAACCAGGGTTTTCGATTATCGCATTTCTGAAGTGCATGTAAACGCCTCATATCTGATTATTACAATTATCAGATTTTTGTGGTCATGTGAACAGGCTCAGTGACAACATGTGCAGTACGTTTATTAGGTTAATTCAGTATCTCTTACCTACACTACACCTCCTGCAGCCTTTAGTGTCAGGGATCTTCACAGATATGGCAAACTTTCTGTGGATGCAGAGAGAACACACAGTTGAAGCTAACAGGCTAACTTGCAGGAAGGTAGACGGTATCAGCTTCTCGTCCAGCGTGTACCTGGTGCTGATCCTCTCGGTGAAGCGGTTAGTGCTGAGCGACAGAGTACTCGGCTTCTTCTGCAGAGGCTCGTGTCCTTTCTGTTCAAACAGGGCCGTCAGACTGTGGGAATAAAGCTGTGACGACTTCCCTGCAGGATGGATGTGGTTTGAGACAGCGCTTTTAAGGCAGTGGTTAACAGACGACACATTTATACTGAACTTCAACAGTGGCAGCAGCTGTTACCTGATACAGACATGAGCACGTTGTTCATAACATACAGCCACGTACACCGCTGAGGGAGCAGCTGTGGGAGGAAAACAAATCAAACATCAAATATGTTATCAGGGTCCTTTATATGAGAAGATGCCATTATTTCAGGTGGATTCACACTTGTAGATCTACTTTAACACACCATAGAGAGAGTGCAAGAACAGGCTGTTCCACTTGGTCTGCATTATGTAACTTCTAGGGATGTAACGATATGAGAATTTCATATCACGGTTATTGTGACAGAAATTATCATGGTTATCATTATTATCGCGGTATTGTTGAAATATACTCAAAATGTTCAAAAAGTACTTATATGCACAATAAAATAATGTAACCAAGCTGTATTTTGAAAAAACTAATAAAATAACATGCACAATGTACGTTCTGTGGCAGAAACATTCAAATATTAACATGTAAACATCAAACAAACAAATGTGCATTAAAGATGGCACCTTATGGACAGATATATCTGCACTAGGGGTGGGAATTGGTAGGATTTTGTCAATATTAATGCCATTGTCGATTCTGTTTACCAATCCAATTCCTTTTCAATTCTCCTATCGATTCCCGAGTGTTTTTTGAGTGGAAAATAAAGGGAGTTGGACAGGTCATAGTGGAGTTTATTTGACCATTTACATATCAAGTTTTCTAGTTTTCCAAGTGTGGTAATTGAACACGGTTATTATGATAATTAGAATTTAAACGGCAATACTAACCATCGGAAATTTTACTGTGGTTTATCGTTATACCAGTAATCATTACATCCCTAGTAACTTCTAAAGAATTCCTGTGCCAAGATTATTAAAGTAAAAACACTAGGGGCCAATTATATTAACATATTATGTTATCATTACCCCGTCCCCCAAAGGGGAGGCAAGGGGTATTGTTTTTGGTTCGGTTTGTTTGTTAACACTCTAGCAGCAAAACTATTGGTTGAATTCATACCAAATTTGGTTTATAGATTGCCAGTGACTTAGAATAGATCTCATTACATTTTGGGAAAAGTAGGTCAAAGTTCCAGTTTTTATGAATTTTTCAAATCTTTTTTTCCCCATTTACTTATAATGGCTGAAATTTCAAATGTCTATAAAACATCAGTTTTGTTTCAATTTACTTCAAACCTGGCACATATATAGAGACAATTGATATGCTGACATCAGCACATGCATAGAAATGATGACATCAGTCAGATCGATGCCAAAATAAGATGCAATATGCGCGAGGGGCGGGGTTTGTTGTGACTGGAACCACTTGTATTTCATTATATTGTGACCAAAACTGTAGAGCAGCATACACACACAAATGTTGGAGATCTTTAAAAGACAAGGGTAAAAATCTTGAAAAGAGGCCAATGACATAAAATAGTGATCTCAAAAGAGTGGAATCAATCAATCAATCAATCAATCAATTAATCAGTCCATCAGTTGTGAATCTCTATTAACAAAGGGTTTGGGCAGGGTCTAGGAAAAAAATCCATTCATTAAAAAAATGTAAAAAAAAAAAAAAATACAGAAAAGCAAAGCAATTATAAAACACTTAGTTGCATTTAGAAAAAAAGGGGGAAAAAATAAAAATATACTTAACATTTCAGGCGCATCACTTTATGTTTAAATAAGATGTTCATTTTTTCCAGTAAATTTTGCATTTCTTAGTATCGTGTTGTTCCACAATGTAAATTTCTTAGACTATTTCTATGCATTCAGTGTCTTTTGGAGGCTCCTTTTTCCAGTACAAATTCACATCATTTATTAATTGGTAGCAATATTTAAAGTGTCTATAGATTGATTTCTTTACTCTTTAAACACAATGTACAATAATGCAGTAATGCAATTAACAGAATGGAACTTATACATTTATATATAAACTGGAATATGTGATTATTACTGTTTGTCCTTAGTGTTTACACTTGTTTAGCACTACACACTTCCTATAAAAGCTGTGAATTTGGATTGAGTCAGAACAGTGAGGACTTGTTAAAATATGCACTTACTTTTTCTAGTGTATCTTCATGAAGTTCATTAAGGTTAAGTGTGTAGATGCCCTCCTCCGCCCCAAGAATAAGGTACTGATCTACAGAAGAAAAAAGGGTTTGAACACAAACCACTACCATATGTACAGATCCACTGCAGTTTGAGGAGGTTACAGAGCATTCTTTACCTCTGGTCTTGGGGAAAATCCAGGTGACAGCGCAGTGGATAGTAAGAGGACAACCATTGAAGACTTTGGAGAAGCAGGCTCCCATCTACAGAGGCCATCACAGAAACACAATCACAACTGGACGCCTTCACATTAAAACCACACCTTGAATTAACAAAACTGTAAAAACACAGCATTATGTAAGAAGTCAACAAAACATGGTGAATTTTTCATGTCATAGTAATATTTTTTTTTGTTGTTGTAGACAGCCTCAACATAATAAGTAGTATAGTTCCTCATATTATTTTATTTTATTTTAATTATTTCATAGTGCCACTCCAACTGCAGGATTTTTAATGAGGCGGACAGGATTCCCACTCTTTCGCTGAACTTATTTTCCAGGACATTTTCAGCCACTACAGGGACAAGTTATCACGTCATACTCTAATCCACTACCCCTCATTCTTTGGAAGTATTCTTTTCTAAAATTGGAACTTGCATGTACCCCGATTGCTTCTATGTTTATTACTCGGACATTTGATGTGCAGTCTATGACTATAATTTATCTATTTGATTTGATTTATTTATTTATTTAGAACATGCAAAGAAACAAAATAAAACAAAACAAAATAAAACATTTAGATGGACAGAATCTATCTTCAAGCACATACAAGTCAGAATTTTGCATGGTCGAAAAGGAGTAGGAAGAAGTATGAACTTATTTAATCCTGCCCCTCAGTGCTTTTACACCTTTATCACTAACTTAATACAAAAATCAAACAATACTATTTTCCTAATTTTAGCATCAAACCACAACAAATACATAATGCAGTAACTGAATTACACACAACAATACGATCATGGCAGTACAGTCATACAAACAGACTCAACAATTCAACCATTTTCTTCACTAATTACAGCATATTTATCCGTACATCATGAAAAATAATTATAAAATGTAAATAATTAAAAATTTAAAAAATAATTATGACAAATGTATCATAGAATAATGCAAACACATGCACAGATTACACCGTAGCACTTCATAAACCTGACAAACCGGAGTTATAATATTCAAATGGGCAATTCCCAACTCAACTTACACCTCTCTCTTACTTTCTCTTCTGCACTTCCTCTAAAAATATTTGCATATTTTCAATAAATCACTGAAAAACAATTTCCTTTGTTTCATATCAGTTTAGACACACAAGGTCACAATGCAGGGGGAGGATAATTCATTTTCCAGGATAACTTAACCGTTTCCAGGACATTAGATGTTTTTTTTCTCATTTTCCATGTCCTGGAAAATTGGTCAATCATTTTCCAGGTTTTCCAGGATGTATGGGAACCCTGGGTGGGGCTTATTGATGGTGTTTTTGGGAAGACATATTCCACACTGACTAAAAATAACCGAATAAAAGGTTGACTTTTGACATTAAAGGTTCAATTTGCAAAATTTAGGGACATCTAGTGGTGAAGTCAGGTTATAATTAACGGAATCACCATCACCTATGATAACCACACAAACGGTTATCTTTTGTTAGAGCAAAACTTAGATATAGTCGATGACAGTAATGTACCTTAACACTGGATCAAACTTGCTATGAAACAAAAAAAGATTTTTTTCTAATTCTGAGGTTCTGTAGAAACATGAAACTGTAAGAAAAACACAACAATTCTCATTTACTTGTGATATACACTGACAGCTACTTAACTGTCCATTCATTCATTAATTTCATCAATTAAATCCTCATAAGTCCTCCCATATTTTACATACTGGACCTTTAAACTTGTCTGTATTCGTTAAAATGTAATAAATAAAAGCTGCTCTTTGTGCTGTTTTAATGTGGAGACTGATTTAATATTTACAAAGTTTAATTAGGCATGAAATTTTAATGCTTGATGATTTTTTTTTAACAACACTGCAAAAAAAGCATATTGTATTTCAAGTGATCTGAGATGAGACTCCTGCATTTACCCTTTGCCTGTTTCAGGAAGTAGAAAAATCAATAATGTGATGCAGATCTTTTGAGTTACAGGCATTTTCTGATAGATAGGAGGGTTAAATATGTAATTCACATGTATTTATCAATCGCTGATTGTCAGATGCGACTTGTACTTGACAGTTGTGTTCCATGTCTCGATGCAGAATAACACAAAACAACACTTAGTTAATCTATCTAGGTTTATACACTGTTGCTCAAGAAGTTGGAATAAAATATTTTTATCTCTTCTCATGAAATGATTGTGACAATGTGATTTATTCTTAATAGATAAAGTATAAGTGTGACTCAGTATGGAATCATTGCACCAGGTTAGAGGTGATTACTGATGTGTACAAACAGGAATAAAAAGACGAATGTGTCTGAAAACAGAATTATACTGATTTTACAACCAACAGTGTATTTAGTGTTTTGATATGGACTGAGAGGAGGAAGCTGCAGAGGGAAGGTGTGTATTTGCAAACTCTTGAAGACATAAATTTTGGCTATTTCATGATGCATCGTGTTATTACATTTTTAATGTTATAAAAGTGTAACTCATGTTTTCTAATCACTACCACAAATACCTAAGACAATTAATTTCATATTATGTTGAAGCTGTTACATAATGAGGAGAGACTTCATGACATTTTGTTGAGTTTTCACATAATGCAGTGTTACAGACTCATTCTGGCAAAAAACACAGCGTGCCCATTAACTCCAGTAATTGGATTGTGTTGTATAACAGTGCATTAAACTACTCTGCAGATTGGTGACTCGAGACACCATCAAAACAATGAGCCTGTTTACATTCACACCAATACTAAGAATCGTGATCCGATTTCTGGAGTTATCAGATTACTTAACTGACCGTGTAAACAGAATAATCTGATAGGCTTTATCAGATAACAGCAGTAATCTGATTATGGGAAATCAGATTAACACACCTGGATTTTTCCCAATACTCGATGTCTTCCTGCATGTATACAGACTAATCTGATTTTTTTACTTTCTTTTACTTCTATGCATGTGGAAACACAATTAAAATGGTAGAAAATGGAAGTTACGTTGATAAATGTGAGCAAAACAGGAAGTTTGATTCTATCATCACTATGTACATACATACTCCGAAAGAAATCTGATAATGGACTGGAACATCTAAAACAGTGGTTCCCAGCCTTTTTTTGGCTTGTGACCCCATTTTAACATCACAAATTTCTGGCGACCCCAGACATTCAAAACGGAGACATTTTTTTGCTAAAATTAATTTGTTTTTGATCATGTAATAGTTTGCTATAGTATGTTGCGAATAAATGTTAATTTTAGACGACATTTAGGCTATATAATGTATAGAATGCACTGTTTTGGTGTCTGCTTTTCAGTTTCTCTTGGAGATGACTTAGCGGGGGCCAGGTGGGTGAAGAACTCTTTCCATTCTCTGTTTGGTCTGGTTTTCTGACTGCGACAGTGTCTGGGCAGGTTGAAGCGTAGAAACGCACACGGTCACATGATCGGGTCAATCAAGATATGCCCTCTCAGATCAATCAAGGCAATCACCTAGACTGCAAAACAAATCTACCTACGGGTATAAATAAAGTAACCTTGAACCTTGAGATGTTATATCCTGCATTTTATTTGAACTGGATTTTTATTAGGAAAAGTATGTGGTGTTTTAATTATAATGAAATATATATTGAATCATTAAAATATATTTTTTATTAGTAATTTTTTTACATTTTTTTTTATTAGTAATTTTTTTGTAATAAATTACTAGAAATTTAAGGAGACTCCAATTAAATCCTGGACCCAAAGCTGAAAAACACTGATCTAAAGTCTAAATCATGGTTTTTCGATTATTGCATTTCTTAAGTGCATGTAAATGCGTTGGATTTGATTATTACAGTTATCTGACTTTTATGGTCACGTAAACAGGCTCACTGTTATTATCAGACTGCTGTCAGTTAAATGAATTCTGCATATTCTTGATGTGGTATACACGCTCTGTGGCTAATAAGTAATAAATTAATTAATTAATCAATAAGTAATCATGACATGAGACGAGGCTTAACTGGTTAGTCGTCATAGTGTCGCTGTAGGTTAGCATTAAGTGTGGGTCTCATGCTGTTAGATGTCACACTTACATGGACTTGAGGGGTAGGAGGAAGTCCATGACAATCAGCCCTCTAGAAATGTGAAAGGTTACAAATAACAAAACAAGGGGGATGATAAAAACCGTACATCAGTTACTTCACAGATTCCTTTGGCTGTGTGATCTGTCTGTATCTCACACACAGACAGACCCATAAAAACAAACTCATTAGAAAGTTATTCGGTTAGAAGAATCACACTGGTTTGTGGATGTTGGGAGTCAACTCACAGAGTCCTCTGTCTTTTTCCTCAGCGTGCTCCATTCAGGTGAAAGAGGCGTCTCCCTTTTGGAGAGGAAACAGTGGGGGGTTTTCTTTTGTCTGTGGTAACAGCGTCCCCCCGAGGTAAACACGGGTCACTGCAGCGCTGTGTGATGTCCTGTGTGGCCGAACACCGGGCCAAGGCTAAGGAAGCAACAGTAAGAACAGAATAGAAATGTTCATTAGTTTTCATTTTTATTTAGTCCATCATGACTGTGCTTTTATTTACATTTACAAGTGAAGAAGAAGTTCTTTTGTTGAGAATTGAATGGTTTTCATTTAGTTTCAATATGGATGTTTCTATGAAACTGAGTTTATTTTGGTATCTGTCACTTTGCCAACTTTTTAGACGCAATAATAAAAAAGAAATTTAGACATATTTCCTCCCAGGATGTACCTAATAATAACCTCAGACGAATACAAAAAAATTATACTCTTGCTCTGAGCCATCCCAAAATTAATGAATTTTTAATAAAATATGGGGCCAAAATTGGGATAGGAAAAGCTACCTAGGTGTCAGTGCATTTTATCTTGAAAACATCTCTTGAAATGATCTTATATACCGCTATAAATAAAGACATTGTGTTAAATTTGATGTTCTTAGTAGTTTTTCTAATCCAGACATGCAGGTTTTTCATGAATCGGCAGTCTCATTCCAGGTTTGCTACAGCAGTGGGTGTGATGTGTTGTACCTGTAGTGGACGTGGAGTCGGCACCGATAGCGGCATCGGGGCCCAGAGTGCAGCTCGGTCTGAGTGTCAGGTCTTTGTCCTCGGAGTTGGGCGTTAAAGAGCTGAAGGCCGGCAGCGACGCGGTGGACGGGCTGAACAGGCCGCTCTTCCTCCCTCCCTGATGAAACATTTAGTGGATGTATAGGAACGTGTTATTTGATGTGAATGTGTAACAGAATAAAAAACTTCAAATCATAAAAACTGAAAGAAGTGATTTGTAAATATTAGAATCTTCATCATCAACCTTTATTTACACTTTAGAAATCAGTGAGGGGTAAATTTGGATTTGCAGAAACAAGCAAAGAAGCATCACAATGAAAGGTAATAATACAAATTAACAAAAACATTAAATACAACTATATAGTACAATTTCCAGAAGAGGAAGAGGTGTTTAGTATCAAATTCTATAAGGTGATTATTAATTTTAGGAAAGCTGTGTTTTGTTCCATGATCAGGTGCAGAAAATTTAAAAGCAGATTTTTCAAGTTCAGTCCAAATGTGATTTCAAGTAAAAGCAAGTTGTTTGGTTCTGTGCCTTGGACATTTGGAAGAATCAGTGCATAAAGAAGATAGATATCTTGTCAAGATCCTCCTGGTGGCCGGGAAGAAGGCCATAACAAAGAACTGGCTAAAGACTGATGCTCCGTCTTATAAACAGTGGATTTCAATCATAGATGATATACTTGTCATGGAACATCTGACATATAAACTGAAGTTAAAAGAAAATCTCTTTATGAAAAACTGGGGAAAATGGCTGACATTCAGAGACAAATGTATCTATTAAGGGTCCTTAATATTCTGACAGCAACACAGGCTGTTCTTTTCATCTGTTTGTTTTTCTGTTCTTTTGCTCTTTTCCTGCTCCTCAACCTGAGGAGATTGTATTGTACTGTTAAAAACTGAGAAATAAAAATTGTTTAAAAAAATAAATAAAAAAAAAGCAAGTTGTTTGAGTGGGTTTGAGGAAATTCATCATCGCGGTGAATCAGATCTGAATGGTTTAGAGGTAATGTTCATATACAGTCACAGAAAAGATTATTAGACAACCCTTGTTTTCTTCATTTTCTTGTTCATTTTAATGCCTGTTACAACTAAAGGTACATTTGTTTGGACAAATATAATGATAACAACAAAAATAGCTCATAGGAGTTTAATTTCAGAGCTATTATCTATCTATTTAACATGTTTTCTTGATAATAACCAAAATCACTTCAGTTCTTCCATCAATATCTATGACATTGTACTGACAAAAACAGTGCTTTTAGGCATTCCATGTTTTCTTTTGTGTCTGTTTTAGTCACATGACACACACAGGCGTTAGTACTTGATTGCATAACCATTGTTTTTGATGACTTTTGATGGTCTCATATTTTTTTCCGCGACTGTATAGTGAATATATAAAGATGCCTCCTGAGGAGAGAGCCACCTTAATGTTTGTTTTGTCTTTTGACCATTTAATTATAGACTGTATGAAGAAACCGTGTTTCAGCTTTTCTTGCTCAAAAGAGGGCAATTTAGGAAATAATATGGGATGTGAAATTAATTATTAATCATGAGCATGCACTCTAGTTTTTAGTTTAATGACACACATAAGGAGACAGCAAAATGGCCAAAAACGTCATCTACACAGCTACTCAGATAGGCTGACAATGCAAAGAGGAGTGCATTATTTACAGTGTTTACATTTAATACACTAAATTGTCATATGTTGTGGTGTGGGTGGGTATGTATTAGTGTATTAACCCATAAAGACCCAAACATCCACCATCAACCAAAACTATCTCCTGATCTAAACTGTTTAATACCTGTTGATCCACTAATCCTATCAATCCATGTAAATAATTGGTGTAAAATACAGTTTGTCATCTTTTCATGGTCATCAGATATGACCCATTTGGACGTTCAGAGGCTCCGTAGTGAACGTAGAAACACCGACATCTTCCACAATATTGATTCACCATAGAGTTTGATAAATGACAGTGGATGTAGACTTTTGTTTTTATGTTTAGTTAATGATATTCTTGCAGAAAAAGTCACTCTTTGCGCATTTTTTTCTGATTTGATCTAATATCCTTTGAATTTACTCTGAGTGAACATTTACATGATCAGTGAAATAAATATAGGAAAATACATAATTTACACTGAAAAAACTTGAAATAAAGAGAACATTACAATAAATGGTGATAAATCACTTAAAAAAGGTTAAATACATATACAAGCACAATATAATAACAGAATAACCTATAAATAATGACAACTCCAAATTTTTATCTTTGTCTTTGTTTAAGTGTAAAAAAAGAACCCATTAAATTATGAAAATACTTACTTTTATAAACTATCCAAAAAAAAAAAAAAACCCTGAAAAAACTGAAATTTAAATTAAAAAAATGTAAGAAAATTTGGTGCAATTTTAACAATTTTATGCCTCAACTTATCATTTCTACATGTGCATTATGGATCAGATCTACAAAGACATTAAACACTGAGGAACAGGCAGAAAATTGTTAAAATTGTGCTGAATTTTGTTTAGACATTTCAGGTTGTTCGTATTTGTTCAGGTTATTCAGATTTAATTGTTTCAGGATAGTTTGTAAATGTAAATATTTTCATAATTTAAAGTTATTTTTTGCACTAAAACAAAGACAAGAAATTTTAAGTTGTTAATTCTAGATATTTTTTTTGGCTTAATTCAAGCTATTTTTAATTAACTGAAGATTTTTTTTTTTTTTGCTTAATTCAAGTTGTTGTTTTTTTTACTTAATTGAAGATTTTTTTGGCTTAATATTCAAGGTTTTTTTTATTTAATTGAAGATTTTTTTTTGGCTTAATTCAAGATTTTTTACCAAATTTGAGATTTTTTTTTTTGGCTTAGTTGAGGATTTTTTTTTTACCTAATTGAAGATGTTTTTTTTGGCTTAATTGAAGATTTTTTTTGCTTAATTGAAGATTTTTTTTTGGGCTAAATTCAAGATTTTTTCCTTAATTTCCCTAATTTTTTTTTTTTTGCTTAATTTAATTCAAGACTGTGGAATTTTTGCGCTTGGCAAAAACATCCCAGGGGCCCGACTGGAACCTTTGGCCCCCAGGCCACATGTCTGACACCCCTGATATAGACTAAATGTTATCTAAAATTAACATTTATTTGTAACATAGTATAGTAAACTATTACATGATCAAAAACAAATTAATTTTAGTAAAAAAAAAAAGTCTCCATTTTGAATGTCTGGGGGTGCCAGAAATGTGTGATGTTAAAATGGGGTCACGAGCCAAATCTACTGAATTAATACTCATTTTAAAGGTTGACTTCCATAATTCCACACAGTGGTCGTTGTCGTATCTGTCACAGTATCACAGTTTTTTAAGTGTTATTGTTGGTTTTCTTCCAGTGAACTGCTTATGGAAAATGTGTGTTTCATCTCTTCTGTCTAATCCACCTCTTGAAATTTTTTGATATATTTTTCTGATTATTCATATTATACGCACTCAAATCTCAACTCTAACATTTAACTGAAGCACAGTTGCAGTACATGGTCACATATTTCCACTCACGTCAGTAGATGGCACCCTCTTAATGGTTAAACTCCTGAAAGACAAGGAAGCAACGATCAGGCTCAGAGTCAAAGCTTTCATCTAATCTTAATAAACAATGAAGAAAAGATGGACAACATAGGCAGATGCTGCAGATGCCGAGAGGAGGGTAGGAGCAACAAAATCCAAAACGAAACACCACACAATAAAAGCAGACACAAAAAAAGCACAAAAAGCTGAGAACCAGTGGGTTTGTGCTGAACCAGAGGAATCCAGCAGGGCTTTGGTTGGGGATGAGATTAGCAGAGAGATGAACACAAACCCACTGATTGTGTCAAAGATGTTTGGCATAAGCTAATTATATCAATGCGTTTATTTCAGGTGGAACATGTGGGATGGGGCACACTGCTGTTAGGAGAGGCTGGAGTTGATGGACGTACCTCAGCTGCAGAGCTTGTTCCACACATTCCAACAGGCTCCTGCAACAGGAAGACCTGGTGTTTATCTGACTATGGGCCCGGCTGCCCCGCAACAATGGGAGGGAAGGAACCGGGGGCCGTGAGTAAAAGTTTCTTAATTCTTCTGATATTCGGACTAAGGATATCGACTGCAAGGGCTGCTGAGTCCACCCAAATGACAAATACAGTTTCTCACTTCCTGCTATTTTTTTTTTTTTTTTTGCATCTGTTGTTAGGAGCAAAAAGGCTGTTGATACTCTGGATGTTAGGACGGTCACAATAATTTAATAATCGGCTCATTGCAGTTATAATTGGCGGCTGCATCATCTAAATTCTCCTGTGTAAAAATATATGTACCTTCTTTAAATATTGTTAACCTTCTGAAACAAAGATATGAGGTTTGAAATTTTACAGCTTTATAAAAAAAACAAAAAAACAAAACTGAACACAAAAAAGTATCTGAAAAAATTGTCGCAAACTTTAAAGGAATTAAATGTACTGTTGTGATAAAAGCTTGTTGCTGCTTTATATAATGTCTGTAAAGGGGTCTGAGATATGGATATCACAGTATGGTCTATTTGCTTCTTTCTTACTTTTTTCACCTCTCTTTTGTTCCTTTTTTAAAAAATGTTTTACGACTTGCAATTTTTATTTCTTTTTTCAAACATATCACATCATCACACAACAAATACTAACATTACAGCATTGGTAAATTACCCACCCATAACCAGAAGGGGTCTTCATATCGATATGGTGGCTTTTTAACCCGCACACATCAACTTTGAGTATCCATGTATTTAATATATATCAGCTAAAATGTACTTAGGGGGTCAAATGAGTGGCCATTTTTGTCAAAAAAAAAAAAAAAAAAGTTGTAAGAAATGCATAGAACTGTGTTGAAATAATGCTAATACATTTGTGCACAGACTACTGATATTATTTGACAGTGGAAGCTATATTTTCAGAAATATTGGATTTTGAATAGCACGTGTATGTGAAAACTTTTGCTGGTGGACGGACGTGACATTACCCATGATGATCTGGTCAGTACCAGTACTTTATTAGTAATAAACTTATAGACTTATCCTTGCTAATTATCCTCTTATTCATAAATGTTAGTATTGTGGATCTAAAACAATAACAGCTGACACAAAAACACAAAATGTGGCAGTGGACGGATGTGACATGGTTGTTACAGATCCCATCATACTGATGCTCGGCAGCCATGTCACTGTTTACACTAATGATCCCTGTGCAAAAACTAGGATCAGAATTATTTATTGTATAGTTTATCATCATACTAAAGAGTAAATAACAATATAGAATTGTTATTTCTTTATAAAAAGGCTTATTATTAGAAAACTGTTGATTTAAAAAGTGACGTGTGATATTCTTAATGTATGTATTGGCATAATATAAGCAGGACGGATCGGCACAATACTCCATATTGCAAGCTGTAAAAACAGAACATGTGAAATGTAGGATATAATTTTGTAAGAAAAATTGGGGAATCTAAAAGAATAGAATATTTGTTTTTCAGGTAAATTCAGTTCAAATATAACTTGGCCATTTGTGACATGAAAATATAGCATTAATTGTGATGAAATTGGACATTTTTGACCTGAAAACATAGTTCATATGACCATCAACATGTTGCAACAGAACTGAAATCCTGTAAATTTGCATAATTTGCATTTACCAACACAAAGTTCCTTTGGGGATTCACTTATATTGATTTCTTATGCACAAAGACATAAATAAAACCTCTAAGCAAATTTTAGCCGATATGCACATACACCATAAATATCTACACAGAGGTGTCTAATCATTATATACACACATACATACATAAGGTACAGTATGCGATCATTGTCTTTTCAGTGTGAATCCTCTTAGACTTTAGTCTTTATTTAGGTATTTGTTCCATTTCAAAAGATATTTTTCTGTCTTGTCCTGCATCCTATATGACATTCTTTCATATGCCGCTACTTTTTCCACTTTCATCATCCACTCCTGGAACAGAAGCTCACCTTTATTATTCTTTTTTGACAGTTAAGTTCACTTTTATTGTCCCTGTAGAGAAATTCAACCTCTGCATTTAACCTTAACCCCACTCAGGGACCAACTCCAGATCCAAGCTTGTACCTCGGTCAAGGGCATTGACAGGAGAATTAACCTAGCATACATGTTTTTGATAGTGAGGGGAGTCAGAGGATCCAGAAGAAACCTGCATGAGGGAAAACTCCACACAGAAAAGCCACCGAACGTTCATGCTATGATGCAACAGTGCTAACTACAATGATACCATGCTTTGATGTATTTGTGTTTTCTCTGTGTTCTCTAACTGTTATCTTATATCTCAATTTTCCAGAACAAATAAAGGATAAGTAAATAAATTAATTAATTAATAAAAACAGTTGGATGGAAGTAACAAAGATGTCATCTCACGTCCTGTTTCTATCTTTTAGTTCCACAATATTTTTCATCATCTTAACACGTTTCACATTTATTGGTACCCGTGATTATGATCAGTAATTTATTATCAAAGCTATTCACAGCAGATAGAGAAGTTGGATGTTGCCCATATTGATGTTGTGTCGAACTGACCCTCTATTATAGAGAACTTAGGATTCATAGGGTCTACTTTTGCTCTACTTGCATTAATAATTTAAAAAATTCTTCCCTTTTTTTTTGTTTATTTATTGATTTTTCTTCTTTCTTTTTTCCAAATCCACCATACAACACAATTTTAATGGATCTGCTTTATTTTTAAGTGTATTTTGTGTATAATTTCAACAGGCAAACAATGTATGCAATATACAGTATGTGGTTTTATGCAGAATCAAAGCCAATCTGCTAAATGATACAGTGATATTTTTTATAGGGGTAGGGCTCTGTTGGAGCATGGGTGGGGAGTGGGGGGGTGAGGTGACTCATGTCTGTAACATATTTAGCTTGTACAGTTTCTGCACAAATACCAATAAAAAGACTTTGAGCAAAAAAAAAAAGCTATTTACAGCAAAGTTTACAGTGTTTACAAAGTTTGAAAAGCAAACTTTAACTGGTATTTTTATTAGCCATAATCTTCATGAAGTGTACTGTGTATATGTATATTGTTAGGCTTATTTTATATTACCAACATAAGTCAAATATAAACACATTTAAATTGTAATTATTTGTACGACAATTCACTGGAAAATTTCAGCCCTTCATCCTCGTCTTTGTGTGGTTCTTTTTCATACATCTTTCTTAAAAAGTCTTCTTAAGAAGTGCAATGGTGCTTGAAACACAGTGGCTGAAATAAGCTATACTGGTGTTTTACTCCTGTTTCCTCCTTATTCATTGTCTAAGCAAGATTATTCACTACAGGATGTGCATATCGATCCTGACAAGAGTACAGGGCGGAATCAATAATTGTGATAGACAGCGTTTCAATAATAGCATCTCTGGTATAATCAAAAGTGTCGCATTAATGGAGATCTTTCAAAGTTCAGACAAGTAAAACAATAAATTTGTGCAAATAGAAGTACGTAAGAAACATTTGTTGTTTGGGTGAACTGAATATGTACTTGTAATTATAATGTTGTCACTACAGCTAATTAACTGTTATGTTAAGGTTTGGGGTTTCCATTATTGTCCTCAGGTAAACATAATAAGGCCCCCCTCTACAGTCATAACCATCATATTGACAACAGAGAGGGGAAAGAAGATGAAGAAGAGAGAATGAAAGTCTTACGGTGAATTGTCTTCATCCCCAGACAGACTCCAGTCGTCATCGTACGAGCCCTGCTGGAAACAAAACCAACATGTGGTTATATTCATGTATAATGATGAAACGATGCAGCAGTGTATCACAGCATCCAAATGACTTAAAGATCATTACCATATCAGGATAAGGCTCTGTCACTTTCCTCAACGGAGGCCCAAACTTCACCTGATCAACTGTAAAGACACCACAGAGATTCAGTAAACTGTGGTATTTATACAGGACACAGTGTTAGAACAAAGCAGACTGAAACGTTCACAGACAATATCGATCCACATCCACTTAAAAAGGCATCAGTTAGCATTAGCTGTAGCCACAGGATGCAATCTGCAGCCGCACGTCACCAATCGCATCAATGACAAGCTGCACTGTGGCAGAGAGGCTTCACACAGCAGAGGAGAAACAACAAAACATGTCAAAGTTTGAAAGGTTTTGATCAGACATTTAGGTGTGATGACAAAAAATGTGAAAAATCTGAGGTTTTTATATCCTGTGCTAACTAGCTAACCTGGAGTTCCTTTCACGCATACTCTCATACATACACATAATGTATGTATGATGTATAATGTACAATAAAAATGTGTCATTTGGCAACTGAAGGATGCTACAATAAACAAAAGCACATTTTACCAAATAGCATTTGATGTGTTTCCATTATAAAGCTGATTATGTTTCATGATATGTTAGGGCACAGGTGTCAACCATGCGGCCCGGGGGCCAAAACCGGCCCACCAGAGGGTCAAATCTGGCCCGTGGGATGAATTTGTGAAATGCAAAAATTACACTGAAAATATTAACAAACAATGGTGTTAAAATCATTTTAGGTCAATTCAATCTAAAGTGGGTCAGACCAGTAAAACACTATCATAATAACCAATAAATAATGAAAACTGCAAATTTCTCTCTTTGTTTTGGTGTAAAAAAGGTAAAATTACACAAAAATGTTTACATTTACAGACTAGCCTTTTACAAAAAATGTAAATAACCTGAAATGTCTTAAGAGAAGTATATAGAATTGTACCAATATTCTGCCTGTTACTACAGGTTTTGTGTATTTGTAGATCCACTGTGATCTGTAAGCTGTGATGCACATGTATAAATGATAAAGGTGTGATATTGTTAAAATTGCAATTATTTTTCTAAAGAATTTTCGGGTTGTTCATATTTGTTCATGTTATGTTCAAGTACAGTTCGTAGATGTAAACATTTTCATTACAGAATATGACTTTTTTCACTCAAAAACATAAGAGAAAACTTTTGAGTTGACATTATTTATAAGTTCTTATCCTATTATTTATATTATTTTACTGGTCCGGCCCACTTTATAACATATTAGTCTGTATGTGTGAACTATGTTCTGAACCAAAATGAGTTTGACACCCCTGTGTTAGGGTATCCCTTTGGGCAACTTGCCATCAGTGTAATTACATCCCAGTTTTAACACAATCAGATCAAGTTGCCATGGCGACTCTGCCTCGGTCATCGTCTTAACCCTTGTCACATTTGTCCGTCACACAACACACAATATCTGTGTGTTTTTGCACAATAACTTGGATGGTGTCCATAAAAATTCTTCAAATCACAAAAAAAAAATCTGCCTAAATGTGTGAGAGATGATGTTTGGGCTAAATCCTACTGCTATTTGAAGAATGTCAATATGTACTAAATATAGATCACAACACCATAAAACACTCTCTACAATATTTAGATTTCACCGTATATTTATATTAGGCATAGAAAAAAAAAAATTACCCAAACCAAATATTTAAAACCTCTATTTCCTGTGATAATATAATATACTTCAGACATCCTGAGGGCAGTACAGGTAAACATTAATAAAGCAACAGGTGGCAGCAAATCCACTGTTGGAACTACTTATAACTTTTGGCCAATATGGAGAAGGCACTTTTAATGATGACAAGAAAAAAAAACACTATGATAAAGCAAGATGGAATAGGGATAGGATCCTTAAGAATATCAATGGAAGGTCTAAGGATTTTCAGGAGAGACAGAAGAAACCATTGGAAACTCAAGTAGACAGTAACTGTGAGCACTGGGAGAACTGGGACAATTAATCCATGCATCCATGCACAGAATTATTATTATTCCTGCTATTATTTTCATCATTTCATCTTTTAGTTTTTGTTTTTTTAGTGTTGAGCTTCACTCTAGGGCTACATTCAGAATGCAGGCAAATGTGGCCCAAATCCGATTTTTTTTGCCCATATGTGACTTGTATCCGATCTGTTAAAGACAGTTTGAACAGCACAAATCCCAGTTTTTCAAATCCGACCCAGGCCACTGTCATATGTGGTCCTAAATCCGATTCGCATCTGATATTTTGCAATGCAACTTCAGTATGAACAGCCAGGTCGCATTTATCCAACCTTTACATCATTGAAATGCGACAAACGTCACAATTCTGCGTCCCTCCATATTTACTTCCGTAAATTTAGTGTGTACCTGCGTGGTCCCGTATTACATCAGGACCTCTTTTGCGCATGCGGGTCACTTCAGGGTCGCATTCAGTTCATACTCAAAACTGATAGAAGTCGCATTTAATGAATAATATGAACGTGCACACAAAAAAATTGGATTTCACCAAAAAATCCGAATTGTGCATTAAGACCTGCTGTCTGAACATAGCCTAAGTCTATTACATATCATTCTTGTGTAACATAAAACTTTAATTTTCAATAAAGTTAATAAACATCCTGATTTTACGACACTACAGTATGTTCATTTGTAAAGTTTTAATGTCTCCTACTTCTATTCTAAGTCTATTCTCAGTGTATGAACACCAGAGACTTGACATTTGAATATCACACTATGTAAATTGCATATGTAAATCATGCTGCTGCGTACTTTAAACTGAGTTGTAATGTGACCAAAAGGGAAAAATGAATGTAAAACAAGTCAATCTGTGCACAGTGAGAACAGAACAGAGAGGGAATATGAAGAACAGTAATTATGAAATACAGACTAAACCTTCAGAATCAGCTTTAAGACATGTATTCGGTAATAAGTGGAGCATCTGAAACTGCACCTCTGTTCCTATTATTGAGTCCTCTCACTGACAGACAGACAGTTGTCTCAAGTATTTTAGCAGAATAAAGGATAGCTTGAACAAATTTTCCATGTTGACTCCTTCATGCATTGTAGAAAATTAACCCATAAAGACCCAAACATCCACCGACGACCAAAAACCATCTACTGATCTAAACTGTTTAACACCTGTTGATCCACTAATCCTTTCAATACATGAAAATAACTGGTGGAAAATGCAGTTTGTCATCTTTTCATGGTCATCAGATATGACCCATTTGGATGTTCATAGGCTTCGTAGTTACCATGGAAACACTGTCATCTTCAAAACACATGGAGTTGGATCAATGACACTGGATGGACACACTTGTTTTATGTTCAGTTATTGAAATCTTTGCTGAAAAAGTCCGTTTTTCTTCAGTTTTCTCTATTTTTTGGCAATAATTAACCTTCAACTTTAATCTGAGCTTTTAAGAACATCTACATCAGGGGTGTCAAACTTATTTTAGTTCAGGGGCCACATGCAGCTTAATCTGATCTGAAGTGGGCCGGACCAGTAAAATAATATAAAGAATAGGATAAGAAGTGATAAGTAATGTCAACTCCAATGTTTTCTCAATGTTTTTGAGTGAAAAAAGTAAAATTCTGTACTGAAAATGTTTACATCTATGAACTGTACTTAAACATAACATGAACAAATACGAACAACCTGAAAATTCTTACGAAAAATAAGTGCAATGTTGACAATATTACACCTTAATGCATCATTTATTCATGTGCATCACAACTTACAGATCACAGTGGATCTACAAATATACAAAATATTTAAAAACAGGCAGAATATTGGTACAATTCCACAGACTTCAGACATTTTTTGTACAAGGCCAGTCTGTGAATGTAACCATTTTTGTGTAATTTTACTTTTTTTTTTTTTTTTTTTTTTTGTTATACACTAAAACAAAGAGGAATATTTGCAGTTTTCATTATTCATAGGTTATTATGATAGTATTTTACTGGTCTGACCCACTTTAGATTGAATTAACCTAAAATGATTTTAACACCATTGATTGTTAATATTGTCAGTGTATTTTTGCATTTCACAAATTCATCCTGCGGGCCAGATTGGACCCTTTGGTGGGCCAGATTTGGCCCCCGGGCCGCATGTTTGACACCTGTATTTTCATGATTAGTAAATTAGATTAAAAAAAAAACTTGATTTTCACTGAAAATGTGCAAAATACAGAGGATAATCTTACAATAAATGCTGATAAATCACTTAAGAAAGGTGAACTGCCACAAAAGTCACACTGGGTCTTTATGGGTTAAAAGCTACTTTATATTTTTTACAGTGGAAGAGCTGAGAGAAACTTTACTGTGAAGCTTCTCTCACTGCAAAAGTGCATTTGTGTTCTGCTTTAGTTTCTCTGATGACTTGCTTCAGATGCAGGAGGAAGCAGATCCTCATCTAAAAAAACCACAGAGAACCTGAGCTATGGGCTGACAGTCTGACTTTGAAGCAGAACTAGTGAACCAGAAAGCGGAAGCTGCTGCCTCACCTCTGCTCTGTTTGCTCTCACGGTGTTGCAGAATGCACAATTAGTTTAGAAATCTACACTTAAATAAGAGAAGTCGCTACAGTTTGTTTTAATAGGCACGAGGGAGCCTGAGGGCTTTAGAAAATAAAGATTTGTTTTGTCACTGTGATGCATTATTTTACTGTCATGTTAGGTAATAAAAATACCACAGAAAAAAGACACTGCAGATCCTGAGGGCTTTGGAAAACAAATATCTCAAAACCACGTACTGTATGAAAGTCAGCCTGCAGGGACTTGAAACCTGCATGTGATAAATTCCATCACCATGCATCATATCATAGTTTATGACCCACTGCTGTTTAGTGTTAAATTATATGGTGGTGAAGCCAAATGTGAAAGCTCTGCTCTATTAAAGTGTAGTAGAGCAACATCTTTATTTAAGCCCCATTATTTAGAAGTCAAGGTCAAGGT